>NW_022728604.1:1052232-1137616 GCF_011630105.1 Anneissia japonica | reverse complement strand
TATATATAAATCATCAAAGGTACATATACAGTGTTAATAAGGACATGATGGAACATCATAGGCTACCCTGTAGCTTTTCAACGAATAAAGTCCTATGAAAAATCATCGTGTAATAAAATGCTTCCGACGGGATTCGAACCTGCGACCTCTCGCTGACAAGGCGAGCGTCATAACCACTAGACCACGAAGGCTTCATGGTTGAACAGTTCCAAATACCCGTCAGAAACATTGTATTACACAGTGCTATGCCTCCCGAACGCCCTATCCCAGTAAAAGCCTTAAAGGGACACCTTCAAGAGCAGAAAAATGTTCCCCTTAATTAAAGGTTGTCCCACTGTATATACTGCATATGTAGTCAAGAATCCTTACTGTACATTTTTAATTCCTTCCCAAACTAACAATTTTTCTTCATTTTTTGTATACTTGACCTCCCACCACCTCTTCACGTCGAACTCTCATCAAACAAGTATTTATAATAGTAGAGTCCAGATTCAAGATAATATTTATTGTCTGAAATTGCATTCCACCGTCAGTGTTGCAACATATACAGTAATAAATAAACGATAACAAGGATATAAAACTATTACTATTAAACAAATTTAATTCATAAGATAAACAATATTACACATAAAACTTAATAAAATTGCACTTAAAACCAGAATTATCTGTTAACATTATTATGAAGGTGAATGGAGTTGGGAACGGCAACGTCTGGTGAGTGGTACATTAGACCATGGAGGAAATTTCTTTCCTCCATGATTAGACGGAAGCCTAGAGTTAAATATACTGAAAAATTCACTGTAGTGGGTGGATGAGTTTGTGTCTTTCATTATCGCCTGGAGTTTAGCTAATGTGTATTTGTTATATATTATCTAAATTTACAATATCTTTATTAATATTTTCTTTGCAGTCTTTCGAATCGAGTCCGATTTCTTCATTGTTTCGTTAGGCATTTATATGTACAGACAGTACCGTAAGTTAAAACACTGTTTTATTGCTTTATAAAACAAGATAAGAATGGTATTGTCTACACTAAGCTTCTTAAGTTTTCTTAGAAAATACAACTTTGCTGAGTTTCCTTTTGTAAGTAATCTTGGTTTGTTTACCCCATTATAAGCTTATTAACAACAGTGCCTGGTATAATATATCATAAGCACTGTTTGCTTTGCAAAAATCAGAGATTATTTCTTTAGTTGTTAGCGTTCAATATAAGATGATTAAGCTGGCACCATTCAGGAAATATTTTAACTTCATCAAAATAATATAGTTTCATCGTTATCAATAAATCCACTAATTACAGTATTATCTGCGTATTTTATAATTTTGCAGTGAGGACCCAAGATCTTAAAACTACTTGAATATAAAAGAAACGGGTACGGAGACAAAACACATCCTTACGGAACACCAATACTACTAACTGTTGACATATATTATTACATTTAACTCGCTGTGGTCAAGAAAATTAAATACATGACAAAATTCGATTAACGAAATTAACAATATGTGTAGAACAATAGTGTTGAAAGCACATGAAAAATCTATAAAAACTGACCTTACAAAAGCTCTTTGTTTTGCAGATGTTTATATACATTATTTAGAAATATAAAATGCATCAGTTCCTCTGTTATTACCGTATGCAAATAAATTATTATAGCACATTCTTGTGGATCCCAGTGGCCATGCCTCTTTTGTTATTCCTTGGCTAATTTTTGATCTTCAAACATAAATGTTTTAAAAACCTTTTATTATGTCGAAGTCATTCAAGGATTTTTCAATTTTAGGTATAGGTTTAACATTCAACGTTTAATATATGCGCATAATGCCAGTGCCAAAAAAAAAAAAAAAAAATACGGTATACAATTAAGCATAATATCGGCCTGGTCATAACAGCAAGCATTTTAGAATTAATACCATTCAGTTTCCGAGCTATTTCATCTGTGAAAAACCATGCATTTGAGCCATATATCAATGATGATACTACGACACAAATGTAAAGCCGTACTCTCATATCCAAAGGAAGTTTAGTATTTGTTAACGTTGGTAAAATGCTGGTGAATCTTCCAAATGCAATGTCACGCCGATGTTTCAGTGGTAAATATCGGTCTCCGTCACCAGCTATTTCAGTTCCAAGATACACGAATGAATACACATTATCCAGCTGACTGTTGCTCATTGACACTTTTTGCATTGAGGCTTGATATTGTTCGACTTTCATTTTGGTGATGATGCGGTCTGCTACCGTTCCTTTCCTGCTAGGCTTTTTGGCGTACAATCCACGAAGAAGCACAACATCCTACATTTGACATCATAGACCATGTAAGGATGCGGAGATGGAAATACCTTGGGCATATACTGAGAATGGATGAGGATCGCTTTGTCCGCCGTGTACTTCGTCTCTTATACACATCTAGATGTGGAAGATAAGATCAGAGTGCAGTATTTTAAATGCCACTAAGGGGAGAATGGAATGAATTTAGAATGACAAAGATAAATTAACATGAAAAAGCTGTTTGTTCAGTGAGGGCTGCTCCCACTGAATATGCAAGTCTTATTGGGGCCGTTAAGGCCATAACTTATTTGATTAAATACAGGCTTTGCCTATGATGAAGATACGATCTGTTGTGTTGTTTTTGAAAATTATTAGCTGTCTGCTGTTCAATCGTTCTTTTGGCAATATTATTCACAACAAAGTAATTGTATTGATGAATACTGTATTCGTAATTATTATTATTTTTTTAAAAGTAGGCTTTTATTTTTTTATATTATTGTTATTTTTATATTATTATTATTATTATTTTTAAATTTTATTATATAGCATATATTAAATATTACCAACTGCAATGACAGATAGTCTTCACCATAATATCTAATTGTACGTTCTATGTTCCAAAATACTCGGCATCTCTAAATTAAATCGACCAGATTGGCTCATTCCATCTGAACAGATGTCATTCTGCTGAAAAAATTTGCTTCCTGGGTCAGTGTTGGTATTAGCTTCACAGCTCCGAATTCCTGCGGAAATATAGTAACATATTCAGATCGTTATTTGGAAAAGAATGATTTATGTTAAACATGATTTGTGTTCATTAGGATGAGAAACACCCTTGTAGATCTAATAACCCAATTTTTAGTAGTATAATTTCAAGAAAGCAACATTGAAACCAACCTTTAGTAGAATCAACATTTAATCCACCAATGTCCACCAGTAGATTCCTTTTAAATCGATCTCATACAGTATGTTGAAGTCGGCGACAGTTCACAAGAATTCAAGGGCTTGCATATCAACCACTTCTGTTGCACTGTGTTTACAAATATGTACTGCGTAAACCTGATGAAAACAATTGACATTTGCATAAAGGGTGCCTGCTCCGCCTCCCACACCCTCAAGACAAACAAACAAATCCTAGTGAAGTTTGAAATCATTTGGACTGACATGGCTCCTGGACCCCCGAATTGGTAATAATTTTCAACAAACTCACTCGCCCCTCTTAACTCAGGTTCTCGGTTACCGACAGAATTTCATCTAAACAGTAGTCACATTAAATACGTGAACCAATAGTGTATCCATAGGTTGATTTCACATCATTTCACAAGCCCCAGGCATTCAAACTTACCTTTGCAAGCTGGTCTACCATTTCATCGTCACCAAGAACATTATATCGCCATCAATATAAGATCATATTCGTTATGGTTCACGTATTTAATGTGACTACTGTTTAGATGAAATTCTGTCGGTAACCGAGAACCTGAGTTAAGAGGGGCGAGTGAGTTTGTTATCATCGTCCTTGATATTCACCATCAAAAGAAACGCGATGAACAATTTAGTCTGAAAATCGCATTCATTACTATTATTATTATTTCTTTTCTGAAATGAAAACAAAAATTTAATGTTGTAAAATTTATAGGCCTATGCATAGCCCAATAGCCCTATTGTCATTTCACAATTTAAACAAGCTCAACTTTCAGGCATTCAAACATCTGACAAATTATATACATTTGCAAGTTCAGTTACATCATTTCGTTATCGGTTAATCGTCATCGCTGTCTTTTTAATCATCACCGTCATCTGCCATTTTATTAAGTTGTAATTAATAGCAAAGTCTTTTAACTCACAAAAGCTCTCAGGAACCACCCAAACTTTGCAGTCCATATTTGGATTCAAGATAGGAGGATATATAGCAAAAGTAAAGCTTCCAAGAGTCTAATACTAGTAATCAAGTACCGTAAAATTATCATCGTCGTTTGTTTAACATCATCTTTATCAGCACAACATTCTCATTATCATCATGAATTATATCATCGTATTCGTTCAATATTCCTTTCATGTAGATATGAAAAGGACATAGTATATATCGCTAACACCATCATCATCACAATCATCATCATCACCATAACATCATCGTCACTGCTAATTTTGTTTTCAATTCAAGTCGATAAATTATCCATTCGCAGAAAAACGTATCCACAAGCATCATTATCAAAATCACCAGGTTTCTTTCTGAAATAAAACAATATTAGATGTTATAAAATATGTATTGAATGGGCATCCTAAGGAGTAGTCAAACACATGAAATATACTTATTTATTTTACAAGATACCCAGGAAAAAATCATGAGAATGATAAAGAAAACAAAACCGGTAATACAAAGACTATGAAAATGGCAAAAATAAAATTAGAAAATTAACAGAATTTCTTTAAAAGTCCAAAGCTTTGTCTACACTATCAAATTATTTAACAAAAATGATTTTCACATATGTGGGTATGATGACGTCATATTATCACATATTATCAAATTGTTCAATTGTTGTTGAAAGTTGAACGTCACATTATATGTGACGCTTTTTTGATGAAATATAATAGTGTAGACAAAGCTTAACAATAAACTATGTCCAAGCTATCAAGTTTGCGGAAAATATACGCGTGATTTGTCCATACACAGGTATCTGTTGCATTGATAACTGCGGAATGAACTTTCAAACAACACGAACTTAATATTTCTAAAATGGAAGGACGGATCTAATAAACCAATTACTTGGAACTATACAAATAATTAAGTAAATAATTCGCAAAATTATCACAGCAATAGATATCACTATACACTTTGTTCTATTAACAATGCAAAAGCACGCATTGTTTATTACACAATAAGTTGCAGCCTGGAGGCATGTCTAGGGTATTCAAATGGCTGGGGGAAGGGGAACCGAAGGTGATGTGGAAGGACTCGATGATAAAGTATGTGGCGAGCTGCTGGTTAACTATTTTAGGGTAATTTTTGATACGTCGCTGTTGCAGCCCCATCATGTCATTTGGAACAGAATGAATCAAACGGGCAATTTAAAAAAAGCCACTGATCACCTTAGCATCATCAACGTTGGCTATTAATATCATAGCCGTCCATTACCATACCATCATTATTAACCATCGACGTCCACATATTTCCTTGTTTTTAAATCGATCACACTACATTCCAGTCAGGTCGGAGGACAGTCCAGAAGCATTTAATGCCTTGGGTATCGACTACTACGTAAATAATTAATAACTCATGTTAACATGAATCATGTTGTTCTATAGCAAATAAATTCAATTCAATAATGTTAAACACACTTAGTGAAAAAGGATGTTCAGCCCGCCTGCAACACTCCCTGGATATCTAAAGATCGTAATCAAGTTTCTAAATTGAAATTTAGATTAATATGGCCCTGGACCCACAGAATTGGTAAGGGAGCATTCTCCTCTGACAATAGGTTTCAATACGATACGATAAAACCATTAAAACACAGCTATGAGATATGGTTCCTTAAATACACCCATATTACTAGAAAAATATATAGAAAATTTAATTAAAAAACACATGTTGCACAAAGAGAAATTGCTTAAATTTAAAAAATACAAGATGCTAAAAGTTTAAAACTAATATTGCAGGGATTACTGAGTTGTGATGGAAATTGTATTCAATCGCCTCTCCTGCTCCCACACCGGCCAAAATACCCTGGATCCGCTAATGTAAACATGACAGAATTTCAACTAAATAGCAGTCACAGCAAGTAAGCTAACCATCCATGCATTACTATAGGTTAATTTCACATTATTTCACAAGCCCCAATGCATTGAAACTTACCTATTTTTCAAGCACAGGTCTACCACTTCACCATCCTTGTTATCACTGTATCATCTATATCGCCATCATTACATCATCCTCGTAATCCTCATTATCGTTGTCCCCATGAGCACTTATATCTATCAGTTCTCCATCAGAAGAAGCACTACTCCAAATAGCAAATTGATTTGATTTATTCGGAAATTCACATGCATTATCAAAATGAAAACACAATAGATATGGCCCGAGTTTCACATCACGTCATTTCACAACCCCACAAAGTCGCCTTTGAAACTTTCAGACATTCAAACATTATCTCACAACTTACCTTTGCAACTTTTAATACACTATTTCATTATCGTTAATCGTCATCACTGTCATTCATCACCATCATTTGTCATAGTATATTGTAATAACAAAGTCAGCTTAAATCGCAACTCACAGAAACTCAAATAAACTAACCACGCAACTCTAAAATCTGTATTAATCGTCACTATTAAATTTTCATTGCTACCGTCATCATCACAATCATCATTAATATTTTTTCTCATTCCACGTCGACAATTAGTCATCGGCAGAAGTACCACCATCCAATCAGTATATTAGCATATTTCCTCATTCATCATTATCAAAATCACCAGATTTTTTTTTCCTGAAATGAAATGAACTTCAAAGTTATAAGTATTGAACGTACAGTATATATTTATTTATTCCGCACACATGCATAGGCGACAAAAACCTGTGATGCACAAGGTATTCGTCGCCTTGCTACTGTCTCTGGACAACAAAACTAATAATATTCCTGAAATCAAAGACATGCTATTAGTTATTGTACATCTTGGATTTACATACACTGAAATTTAACAATAGTAAATGAATTCCATTTACTATTGTTTTACATTTACAAAATTACAATTCATAACAGACTCAGACAAAAACACTTCTGAAGATGTTAAATAAACGAGTCATAAACGCATGTTCTATTGTACGAATTTATTGAAACAAATTCATAGGGATACAATATATGGTATAGGGGCTTACCATCATGATGTGATTAAAAAAATAGACGGACAAAAAGAGACAAAGACACATTTGTTTGTAAAGATTTATTGCAACAATTTCATAGGTATACAAATGAAGACGCATTGAGGGAGCACCTGCTACCATCATCAAATACTGACCTAACCCACTATCGGCACGAATAAAAAAATAAATAAAAATACTACGATTTTATATAAAGTGGTTTACAAGATGGGCATTAGTACGATTGTTTTTTCTACACAAACAATCCTATAGTGATTAGTTGACTTACTTGGTTTGATGCTTGGATTCTCGAACCGATGTCTTGCTGCGTTAGTAACTTACCTGTGGTCTCGTCACATTTGCATATAATCAACATAATTAAATAACAACTGTTTTATATCGGCCTAAGTGTTAGTTCAATTTTTTCATAATACATACATTCATAAATAGTCTAGTTGATGCTGTTTAATATGATAAATTGATGTCAAAATTTTGCTGGATATATGATCTAATGTTGTCAGATTATCAGCATCTAGTGACAGTGGACTAGCATGGAGATTTGAATGCCTACTGAAATTTAGCCATGGAATCCATGGTTCACATATATTAGGCCTATCATCGCAAATTATGATACGTTAATCATTAAACCTTGTTTCCAAATATGCAATCTAGTTTCCTATAAAGTATTAACATTGCATAGTATCAACAAGATCTCCACCATAATTATTATAAGCTTCGTTGCCCTGAAAAAAATAAAGCCTAATGTCTACACCTGTGTGTTAGTAGAAATGGATGCAACATCACATAACCAAAAATGTATTATATAAGTCTCCTCTTGATTTCAATACATGTTAGTTCTTACTATGGTTGATGCTTGGATGCTCAAAGACGTGATGGCGTTCATCAAATCAGCCCGTCAAGGAGGATAAAGGTGCAAACGTCGAAAGGCTCCAGTTGCCAAATATATAATTTCATTAGTTTCATATTCGAAATTTGACTAGTGGCGTCTACGAAATTTACGTGATTCATAACGTAATAACAGTAATAATAAATATAATATAGTAAAACAACAATAAAATATAAAACCTATAATAACGATTAAAAAAGCTAACATTACGACAGTATAATTGAATATTTTAAATAAAATAACAGTAATAAAATAAAACCTACGAAATAATTATGTGCTGATTATGTGCATGTTAATAGAATAAGGTAGATGCTTATTGTATTCGACTAAAATGAAATGAAAATGAAATGCAATGAAATGAAATAAGATATGGGACGATTAAATATAGATGCCAAAAGTCAAATAACGTTTAATCAATTCCAAAAAAGGCCTAACAATTCTTTGCAGTGTTGGCGCAGAAACTGACTTAATGGCGCCAACAATTTTTGTTTTGTATCCATGGACGTCAGTATTATGACATCCACTTGTATGACCTGCAATACAACACGAGCAACATTGTCATTAGTGCACTAATTACATGAGTAACTTTGAAAAAATGATAAATAGGTGGTACAGTGTGGCAGTGAAGTAATGTATTATATAAGCATACCTTTTCCCAATCCCATTAGATCTATCAAAATTATGTAAGCTAAATACAGTCACTTAGATCTATTTAATCACAATGATAACGTCGAAGATGCTTAATCATTAAGTACTAAGTCACTGCATGCTAGTAGAACCCGTACGTGTCTCGTTTCAGAAAATGCTATGATAGCAAAGTAAATCTGTGTTTCGTTTCAGAAAATGCTATGATATAGTAAATTAAATCTGTGTCTCGTTTCAGAAAATGCTATGATATAGCAAAGTAAATCCTTAAACGTGTCGCTATAATGATGCTTTAATTCAGCCATTTTTTAAAGCTAGGCCTGAGGTACAGTAGTAACAACTTCTCAATTCAAGACATTATTAATTAACCGGTCGTGTAAACTTCTAATAGTAGGCCTACATTATATATTTATTAACAATAGCCTACAGGCCTATTAAATGTTTACCCTGGTACTCACCCACTGTGTCTTTCTCTGTTTACACCCTCCTCCGCTACACTAGGAGAATAGTGACGGACCCAGAGGTAACGGAACTCTCTTGTTTAACCGGTATATTCAAAATAGGAGGCTTAACTCTGATTGGATGTTACTGTATGCATGGTTGGATTAAAACAATAACATCCAATCAAAATTAGAAATGATGTAATGTTAAAATAACAAAAGCCACTGCCTAATCTAAAGCAACTGTTTGGTACTACTCTAGTAGTCATTAATTTGCGAATTCTTTCTTGCCGATACTTTTAAGCTGATTGATACCGTTTTAGTGTAGTATATGCGAACTTAATTTGTTTATGTAAATGTTGAGTATATTAAGCCTATGTATATTTTATTAATGTAAAGACAGAAGATATGAAATAAATATGATAGGCAATTGAATAATAATACAGATCCGGATTCTGCCCACAGGGCAAGATCCATGATTTTGTTTGCTTCTAGCAATCTGCAACAGTCTGTCTAGCAGTTGCGGCGTAAGCCCCCACCCCATCGGACAAGTCAAGGGGCCCCCGGCTGAGCTCGTCGGGCAGTCGGACCAAAAAAAAATTAGGCTAAATATAAGCCTATAATAGACCTAATTGTTATTTAATACATTAATTTTATACAATACAATTTGCAATACAGACATTAGAAAGTTAATATGTTTAATTTAAGTAATATTTATCATTCAGTTCCCCTTCTCTTGTGTAATATAGCCGGCAATTTTGTGAAACACTAAAAAAGTAATAAATCTTAACTTCAGCAATTATGTAATAGAAGTTGTAATTTTAAAGTCAGGCTCCAGAGGTGTAATAAGGTGTAAAATGGGCAGTTACGCCCCTTTCCCCCAGTTTTTAAATATTAAAAAATCTGTATCTCATTCACCGTTCCCCCAGCTTTTCGTCAAACAACTTTTTTCTGTCTTAGAAAAATCAACATATCAAAACATTTTTTTTCCTCCGGAGCCTGACTTTAATTTATTACGCCCATTTTCACTTCCAGTAAGATAATTTGTTCATGGGATTAGGTTGGAAAATCCACAGACTATAAGCACAGTATTGTAGTACTATAGTAGCATAGGCCATTGAATTGTTTTCATTTCTTTCTGTGATTACGGCCTAATCCCTGCCGCTAAAATAAGGCTAACTCGGCCTCCTATGTATTATTTCACTCTGTGTAGACCCCACAATGTTCCAGGGATCCTAATTTTGGAAAAGAAAGTTACACAGGGACAACTTATTTTTTCTTACATTGGTTGTACCATAGTGGTTGCTGTTTTTTGCTATACTGTGTGATTACAGACAGGGCTCTCTCTGTTTCGAGGGCGAACTATAACTGAAACACGAACTAGAGCTGAAATTAATTATGCATGACGTTAACATACGAAGCCACGCCCCCTCGGCTGAACCCGTTGTATTTAGCAACTACCCACTTTACGATATCGCCGTACCTCTGTTTCTCTCTAGGAACTTTCTAGGTGGCGCTATATTAATTCGAACTGAAAGCACTAAAGTCGATCGTCGTTCGCTCGAGTTCCTACAATAAGCATGGCTGCCTTTGGGGACGATCTTTTTAGTGTTTTTGAAGAACCGGCAGGCTCATCCCTTATTGAAAAACAAAATGAAAGTATTGAAGATACTTCAGAGATAGAATGGTATTTAAAATTATTGTTTTACGCTTCAGTGACAGTTTGTAGGGAGCCTAGCCTGGCCCTAGGCTAGGCCTAGCTTATTTCACTTGAATTGAAGGACGACAGGTGCGTATTGTCCCAGATGCAACGGGGACACTACAGCTTCGGCCTAGCAGCAGAGAGTTGTTGGGCCTAGGCCTAGACAGGCGTTGATAATTAATAACTTAAAATTTAAACTCTAAATTCTCAGCATGTACTTTTCGGTTAGGTAGTACTTGCTTGATACATACTTGATGATAGTGGGTCGATGGGAAGCTTAAAGCTTATACAAAGACCCATTAAACACATCTTGACAAATTCGCTTTAACACAACATGACGGTTGGGGGATCCAGCAAATGAATATGTACAGTAGTATTAATGGTCATGTCATGATGAAATAATGTTACATTAAAGATATGTAAAATCGAATTTAAATGTTGTGTCCTTCAAATGAGTGTTCAATAATGATTTGAATTGATTCAAACTAGAGGCATAAACAACCTCATGTGGTTGGAAGACTATTTCATGGATCAACAACTCTGCATCCAAATGAGAATTTCCTTACATCCAATCGAGACCTACTTTTGTATAACTTAAAGTCATGACCTCTGGTCATAGTGTTTAAAATGAAAAAATTGATTTATTGAAATATCAATACTATCAATTCCATGAATAATCCTAAAGTATAAACTTGAATCATGTCAGCCCTTGCCCTTCTGTATTCTAATGTGGGAAGTCCTAAATATTTTGTCTATCAACAGGGTATGAAAAGTTGTTTACATGCAACACAATCTTAGAAGCTCGTCTTTGAACAGATTCTATTTTCTTTATTAACCCAATATGACGAGGTGCCCATACACAACTATTGTACTCTAAAATAGGACGTATTAAGAACTTATACTGTATATAATCAAAAACATATCTTTATCCATATTAGTATAAATACTATTATGTTAGTGCATGATACCATAAGATTAATAAGACATTCATTTACTTACATTGAAAATCAAATCCAAAATTAGGCCTAGTACACTAGGCCTGGGCCAGCAAGAGTAGGGCCTAGTAGTACCTAGGCCTACTGTAGCTAGGTAGATGTTGGTTGGTGGTTGGAGCTGGCTTGACTAACACCAAACTGAAACTTTAGTCTTGCTATTTACGTCATGTCGGAACAACGCAATTATTGTTTGGTTTTAGTATTAAATACCCATCAAAACTTAAAGAATACAAACTTTTTCTGGGAATGATGGTATGTCTTTTCATAATATATAAATTAAAATTTTTGTTTTCTTTTGCAATGTAATTTTATATTAGCTTTTATTTTAAAATGTGCACACTTGTGGTGTTTGCAACTGTTTCTGAATTTGCTTAATTTCAGTGGGGAGAAACGTCCACTTCCTGATCCAGGAGAGAGTGAAGAAGGCAGTAAACGTGTGCGAGTTGGACTTACAGATGAAGACTTAAAGTAATATGGACCAAATAATCAATTTTTTTTTTCATTTTTTTTTTATCCTTCCAACTTACCTGATTCAATCTGTATTTTCATGTAATCTCCAAGTCCCATAAATTCTCCAAAATTTTCAGAAAGAACCCCAAGATACTATAAAAAGAATAACTAATTAGTGACTTTGATACCAATAATTGAGTATTTTTGCTTTGAGCACCAACTTAATCAACAATGTTGATGTACAAAGGCTTTCTATTTGTTACTGACACCCTAAAAGATCAGAATGCATGCATGAAAAAAAAAAAACTTAGATTGCAACATTTTAGTGGTGGGATGCACTTGACCAGCGCACACCCAGTCTCCCAAATTTTGAGTTCCAGGAATCCAGGGGTTGGAATGTCTGTATAGTAATGCTATTTACAAAGACGACTGAATGCATTTTAAATAGGACTACTATGCATAGTACAAATAGAAATATATATTCTTAAAACTATTGCAAATTTATAGTACTTAACCAAACAGTTGATGCCCAAAAGAATTTCAACAATGGTAGATGAGTTTTTCCATTGGTAATTTATGATCAACAGCTTGGCTGAAATTTTACCAAAGGTGTCTGTACACCCTGTTGAAGGAACAATTCCTGGCTGTACTCATGAAGTAGCTGTGCCTACAGACGAAGAATATGAAGAGTTGAAACCTATGGCAGAGGGCTACAAGCCTGCTAAGGTAGACTTGATTTAAGTTTTTCCTCACAATTTCATGACACCAATAGGCCTGATACTGACATAATTAATGTTGAAATATTCAATCCCGACACGATGGCATGCATTTCAATAGGCCTATATATGCAAATATAGAAAAAGGATAAAAAGTAATAATTTATATCAAATTTCAATGCTGTGAAGTACTTGGAAGCATTGTTGGTATGAAGTGGTGTATAAGTCTAACGTATTGTAAACAATTTGGTTTCCGTAAAAACTATTCTACATCTTATGTCTTAATTGATCTTATTAACAACATTTCTGATTCAACCGAAAATAAAGTCTTTTCTGGCGGAGTATTTATTGATCTTCCCAAAGCATTTGATACCGTTAGCCATGACATTCTTATCTCTAAACTTTTTAATCATGGTATCCGCGGAACCTCCCTCAACCTATTTAAAGATTATCTTACCAATCGCTATCAATGTACACTTTTAAATTTTAATATTTCTGATTTTAAGCTCTTGCTTGTGGTGTCCCACAGGGTTTTCTTTTTGGTCCTCTTTTATTTCTTCTTTACACTAATGATCTGTCTCTCAAAATTTAATATTTTACCTTTATGTTGACCTTCTACATGGAACCATTATATACTGAGTAATTTAAAGCTGTTAAAGAACTATATATATATATATATATCAGATAATATTACCATTCGAAGAACTGACCATTATATCTGCAAATAATGTTTTTTATTAATGATTATTTGTGATTCTTTCAGGAATACCCTTTCATTTTAGATCCTTTTCAGAAGGAAGCTTTGAAATGTCTTGAGAATAATCAATCAGTTTTGGTGTCGGCCCACACATCTGCAGGAAAAACAGTTGTAGCAGAGTAAGTAGTTAGTAAGAAAGTGAATAGATTAGTTAATGTGGAAAAAACTGGAATGATAAGGCAAAGTAAAAAAAAGAAGTAGTTTCCCATCCTAATATTTTGCAAAAAAGGAGAATGAGGGCATTTTTTTTCCCTTCGTGATAACACATCCATGATGGTCAATGGGAAATAGCTACTACTTTCTCACTTTTACCAACTAGACAGATTGAAAGCAAATAAAAGAAGCACTAGACATAATTCATACAATGTATCCCCAACCACAAACGATCGAGAGAAGAATTTTACTCATGTGAGTTAGCCAGATTTTTGTACATTTTGTTAAATAAAGGAAATTTAAAAAAATTTTTAAATAAGAAAATTTGATGAGGCAGAGAAAATGGATGCGTGAGGGGACTAGAAACTAGTATTTTTTTTTATTTGGCCTAATAATAAAAGGACATTATTTAAAGTTCCTCTGTATTAGTCTGTTTTGAATTTAACTTAGTTTCCATGGTTATTAGAAGAATAGATTTGATTTCATATTATGTTTTATTGTTATGTATTGCTCTAAGTATGTTTACATGGTGCTGTATAAGCATGTATATGCATTATTGTTGTTATTCTAACTAATAATCACAGTGAATATGGTGTGGTTTCACTATTTAACTGAAAATAATGATAAACCTTTCATCTTAAAAATTTGAAGCAAAACAACTTACTAACCATTACAGTTTAGTAGTTGGAACATATTAGTCCTACCTGTAAATACCAAATTTTACACATTTAGATTAGCTAATCACAGGTGCCTTCAAAAATATAATTTGTTATTAGGTGAAAGAAAAAAACAATAAAGCATTATTTTAAATTTCTGAGGGCATTGGTGGAAAATAGTGACCCAAAAAAGCCATTATATCCTGGAAAAAAAGACTATAATTTGCAATTTACTGTTAACTGATGAATAATTAAATATAGTTAAAAAGCAATACATCTTTACTGTTAAAAACAAAACCATTATCAACTGGAATAATGGCAATAGTATTTTATTAGTGATAAAACATTTGCTTCAATTTAGATATGCCATTGCCATGTCATTAAGGAACAAACAGCGTGTAATCTACACCACACCAATCAAAGCTCTTAGCAACCAGAAGTATCGAGAAATGTTTGAGGAGTTCCAAGATGTAGGGCTGATGACTGGTGACGTCACCATAAACCCCACTGCTAGCTGTCTCATCATGACAACAGAGGTAAGTACTTTTGTCAATTCTTTGTTGTTTTTCCACCAATCAGTCTATCTATGTTGCTGCGGTGGTAGAGATAGTGGTGTACTCTAGGGCAGTGTGGTGGTGATTGAGATGATGGTGATGGTAACAAGGATGGTGATTATCAGTCTTGCAGCAATTACTATATCTTTTTTGCTATTACAACACGTCCATAATGTGTATATTATCTATGGATGAACCCAACTGCCTATGTATAATCCCTTTTGGTTGTGATAATTATATTTATATCAGATTGCCATTGATAGTTTTGCAAATAATATTCCTAAAACTAAAATTTTGTGTATTTATTACATGATTGACATAACTATTGTTATAACCAACACATATTTTGTGCCAGTTGGAGTATGTAAATTTGCACTCTCTCAGTGTCACCAAATGCTAGCGCTGGCTGTATTTACAGAAATGGTGTGGCTACAAAAGAAACCTGGTGATGGCTATCATGATTGTTATCAATATTTTAATAATTATTTTAATTACACCTATACTTGATTCTCCGGACGCAAATCCAGTTATTGTCTATTCCATCACAACAATAACAATTACTATCAATATTTTATTCATCACTATTTATTGCTGTATATTTTGATACAAATTATACAGACCAAAGGCTGTTGTGAGCAATGTAAATTAACTCATTAATGGTTTTTTTTTTTTTTTTTCAAGATTTTGAGGAGCATGTTGTACAGAGGGTCAGAGATCATGCGAGAGGTCGGCTGGGTCATTTTTGACGAGATCCACTACATGCGAGACAAAGGTTGGTTAAGTTTGTTGATTTGGTTCAATATGTTAAAAGAATATAACTGAGTGAAGAATGAAAGTTCATTTATGATGATTCATATTGATATATTGTAAACTAACTGATTCTTGCTTACATTTAAACACACCTTGAAAAACATTTCCTTGTGACCATTCAGAGACTAGCACATGTACCTCTTGTCAGGCAGATTTGCATGATTGCAGTAGTATAAATCTGATTTGTTTTTTGTTTTTGTTTTAGAGCGAGGTGTTGTGTGGGAAGAAACCATTATTCTTCTGCCAGACAATGTGCATTATGTGTTCCTGTCAGCTACAATACCAAATGCCAGACAGTTTGCAGAGTGGATCTGCCACCTTCATAAACAAGTGAGTTCTAATAGGCAGTGACAATAATGGGTAAATAGATGGATCTGTTTTGAAGAAAATACAGTAGAACTGTCCTTTGGGACATACTACTAAGAGGACACCCCTATTAAGGGGAAACCCCTATTAAGGAGACAATTTTTTGAGGGAAAATATATCTACTAACAATACTGTTAACCCAATTAAGTGGATACCCCTATTAAGGGGACACTTTTTTTGGTCCCGAAGCTGTCTCCTTAATATGGGTTCTATTGTAGTCCACATGTATGCTTAAAAACCTGAATTGCCTTATGAGAGAGATGGATGTAAATTTCAAGATGCCATTCCAACAAATGTAAATATTCCCACTAGCGTAGTACATTGCTTATTAATACTGCTTTGCTAGTATATCTACTATACTGGTACCCCTTGCAATTCTACTACTGTATACTGCCACCTAAATCTAATGTAAACATGAACATTTTCTTTCAGCCTTGTCATGTTGTGTACACTGACTACAGACCAGTTCCTCTACAGCACTACATCTTTCCCGCTGGCGGTGATGGCCTTCATCTTGTTGTAGACGAGAAGGTATGTAGTTTTTAGTGATAATGATAAGGGAGATGTTTTCAGAAGCAGTGATGGTTGAGGTGGTTGTTGTTTATGTGGTGGTGGTAATTTTAGTGATTTTTTGGTGGTAATGGTAGAGATTTTGGCAGTGGCGGAGATGTTGGGAATGTTGATGGTACACATGTTGGTGATGTTTTTGGTAGATGGTGATGGTGGAGATGTTGGTAATCCTGGAGATTTTTGAGGTGTTGGAGGTTTTGGTGGTGAAGATATTAATGGACATACTGGTAATGATTATGGAGATGTTAGTAAGGATTGTGGAGATTCATCTATTTCTTTTCAGGGAGACTTTCGTCAGAACAACTTCAATGCAGCTATGTCTGTTCTGCGGGATGTTGGTGATGCATCAAAAGGAGATATGTCTAATAGAGGAAGGAAAGGAGGAACAAAAGGCAAGTTTATAATGGAAAACTAAGATGAATTTATTTAAAATTGAGAGTAAACTTAATAATTTTTTTCCAACCTATACCTAAATGCTTATCCAAATCTACAAGCCAGATATAATACAAATATGTACACACTTGCAATGTAATAGTCTGTTCTATTTTTTTCTCTGTTGTTTTTGAAATCCCTGCATCATTGTTTCTGCTCGCGCTTTTCGTTTAACTTACCTTTTGTTTACTTGGACATGGCGCTTAGAGACCTTGTTTATTTGCGCCATATAAATCAACCTATTATTATTTTTTATTATTATAATTTCAATTGTATCATCATCATTATTATTTATCTGTTAAATTTATTGTTATTAAATACCTGTTTCTACCAGGTCCATCAAATATTTTCAAAATTGTAAAGATGATAATGGAGAAAAGCTTCCAGCCTGTGATCATCTTCAGTTTCAGTAAGAAAGAGTGTGAGGTATATGCCCTACAGATGGCCAAGCTGGACTTCAACACACCAGAGGAGAAGAAGCTTGTGACAGAGGTCTTTGACAATGCCATTGATTCCCTCTCTGATGAGGACAAAACGCTTCCCCAAGTAAGAACCAGTGATTACTGTTTCTACGTCAATTTCTTTTTGTCCCGTTCGGGAGTATTCAATGCGTGCTATGGTTTGTGGCACCCACCATTTGAAACCACTTCTTCATGGTGTTCCTCTGTTAGAATATTAAAGATCTTGTGTATAATTTGTATGATGCAATAACTGTTGTACTGTGTGAGATATTGGTCATAGAGTGTGAAAACTTAAGAGAGGCCTTGAATGCATGAGTCTTATACCCATAGCTTGAAATTTGGTTGGTTTAAAGATAAGAAATGCAGTTTCCGTGTATATGTCTATGTTTTGATTTTATGTTTTCATTCTATGTGAATCTTTTTTATTTTGTTTTTATCTCTATTTTTGCTTGCTTTCAGGTCGAAAATGTCCTCCCTCTGCTAAAGAGAGGTATCGGGATCCATCATTCCGGATTACTCCCATTGCTGAAAGAAGTGATTGAGATTCTTTTCTCGGAGGGTCTTATCAAGGCATTGTTTGCGACTGAAACATTTGCAATGGGACTGAACATGCCGGCAAGAACTGTGGTCTTCACCAATGCTAGGAAATATGATGGCAAAAGTTTTAGATGGGTCAGTAAAATATTATTTATTGTGTTTAATATCATCAGCATTTTTTGTATTATTTAGCTCTGTCTATATTATGAAGTTTTAGTGACAAATGACTATGATTGGAATCATCATGCCCTTATATAAGCAAATCACACACATAAGTTGTCATAACCTTAAAGTGTAGACAGAGGTGTAGCCTGTCATTTTTTCAATTTCTGAGTTCCCTGTTGGGAGTATTACATTCAAACCTGTACTTAGTTACTTCATCGTAAAAAAGGAATAACGTTGATATGATGCCTTTTTTAAGGAAAACATTATATGACAACCCTAAGATCTAAACCCCTGACCCATTAATTGGAAGCCCAACGGCATACCATTGTGCACTTAATAAGCAATAAGCCATTTCATAGTTTAAACTGCGCATGCCCATATCAAGGTCAGTCAACAAAACAAACATACGCCGCATACACACAACATAGGTTTATGTCAATTGACCTTGGATACCAGCATGCGCAGCTCAGACTACGAAATGAATTATTGTCATGGTGCCTAGTTCCCACTTATCTGCCACACGTATTATTTACCTACTTGTGTTTTGTGTCCTACAGCTGACCTCAGGTGAGTATATTCAGATGAGTGGTCGTGCAGGTAGGAGAGGCTTAGATGATCGTGGTATTGTCATCCTCATGGTAGATGAGAAGATGAGTCCAAACATTGGCAAAAACCTTCTACAGGTGAGTGCAGTTAAATTTGATACCAGGTGGATAAAATGTTAATTAGGTATTATTTATTTTTTTACTTTTTTATTGGTGTTGGTAAATCTGCAACGCGAACCAGAAATGTCAGCTAATTAACCAGCCAAAAGTGATTAAAACACCCTTTGATTGAATGAGTGATTGATTGAATGAGTGATTGATTGATTGATTGGTTGATTGAGTGATTGATTAATCGAATGAGTGATTGATTGATTGATTCAGTGAGTGGGTGAGTGATTGATTGGTTGATTGATTAATTGAGTGAGTGAGTGATTGATTGATTGATTGATTGATTGATTGATTGATTGATTGATTGAGTGAGTGAGTGATTAATTTATTGATTCCTCTTGCAGGGCCAACCTGATCCACTGAACAGTGCGTTTCATTTGACGTACAACATGGTGTTGAATTTACTACGAGTGGAGGAGATTAATCCTGAGTACATGCTTGAAAAATCTTTCTACCAGTTCCAGAATTATGTTGCAATACCTGAACTCATAGAAAGTATGTTATTTTATTATTATTATTATTATTATATATTTTTAATATTAAAGCTTATCCCAGTAAATAATCTGATAATTAAAAACAATTTATAATTCATAAATTGTTTTTAGTTCATCAACACATTTTTTCAAGTCCTTAGCAACATTATTTTTATATTTAAAATTGAATAGGAAGTATTATTATTTCATGTCTCTAGGATATATATTTTACGAGTTATGAGATCAAAGGTCAAATTTGCAATGTCATCAAATCTTTAACATGTTTGAATCTTTCGTTCCAGTTTACATGCCAAATTGTTTTTTTCTACCTCAATATGAAGTATAATGGGTCTAAGAAACCCCACTATTATTATATATGCAGAGATCTTGAATAAATAATCAATATCATTTTTATCTCTCTGTCCTTCCTTTTTTATGTTAATGTCTTCCTTTTGATTTTGTTCAGAATTAAAAACCCTGGAAGAGGATTACAATAGTATGAGTGTACCCGATGAGGAGAACGTTGAAACGTATTACAAAATACGCCAGCAGCTAGAGAGATTAAGAACAGAGATACAAGCAGTGTTAACAAAACCTAAGCATTGTCTCCCGTTCATGCAGCCTGGTAGACTTGTTCATGTGAGTATCTTCTGATGACTGATAACATTAGCATTGGATGGGTAGTACTGACAGTCGAAGCCATGCCGTGGTATCTTCATCAAGGTCTTTGAGTCGTTGTTCTACTTCAGGTCGTCTGAAGTCAAGGCAGTCATGGATGATGTGATTGATAGTGTGTGGTCTGTCACATTAACACAGATAATTGATATAAATGATGATAACAATGACTATAATGACTATGAGAATATACAGGATGATCAAAATGGTTTTGATGACGATGATGACGAAACGGAAAAAGGTTGATATAAGATAGGCAGCAGAAAGGGTGGAAAATTGGAGCAGACCAAGAGGGAGACCCAGAAAGAGATGGATGGCCTGCATCAGACAAGATGGAAGATTGGTGCGCCTAGAAGCAGCAATGGATCACACCAGATGGAGGATGATAATGAGACAACCCGATCCCCCATGAGGAGACAAATGAGATGAAGTTGACGATGATGATGATGATGATGATGATGATGATGATGATGATGATGATGAAGAAGAAAATAATCACTAATAATGGTATTGAATACAATGATAATAATAATAACATTATACATTAAAAACCACTGAATTTCGTCTTTTACATTTCAAGGTAAAAAATGGTGATGATGTCTTTGGATGGGGTGTCATTATTAACTTCAGGAAGAAAGCCAACCAGAAGATGGCTTCACCAACGGATGACTCTCCACTTTATGTTGGTGAGGTTCTCCTGGATGTTTCAAAAGAGAGCATAAAAAATGCTGCCACAGAATCTGCTAAACCACCTGCTGAAGGTGAAAGGGGAGAAATGACTGTAAGTGAAGCTGTGGATAATACATTTGCAAAAAAACTAATATAGATGCAAGTTTCTTTAAATAAGTTTTCCAAATGATAGCCATTAAAAATTGCTTTTATGTTGGCGGTTTCAGCTCGAAACTCAATAGTAAACAAGGCTTGAGTTTCGAGCCGAAACATCAACATAAAAGTAAGTATTTTTTACTATCATTTTGGTCTAATTTAAAGAACTGTACATATATATTACACCAACAAGACCAGACGAAAGCCTTTGATCATTTAGTAAAATAATTAAACTTTCGGTACACCATTGTCTCAATTGTGGCAATCAACCATTGGTTTTATCTTAAAAACCATAATTTTTTTCACATATTGATTCTCGCCATGCAAACCTTCCAAGAAATATTTTCAAATAAACTTTCTTTTTTTCATTTTAAATCAACTGAACTAAAAGGAAAGATACTGAAATATCTTTGTTGTGGAAGCATTCATTTTTTGTAAAAATCAAGCATTTAAAAATTGCCATTTATATTGCTATTAGGTTGTTCCAATTATGCTTCATCTGATAACGAAAATAAGCAGTGTAAGATTGTACATACCTAAGGATCTGAGACCCACAGATAATAGGCAGAGTGTTGGCAAATCAATACAGGTAAGGGTATTTTTTTATACATTATTTTTCAAATTCACTGCTTGCCAACATGATAATTTCTTATAAAATTAAATGTCAGTTTGGCCTGTTAGTGTGTGACCGCCAGATGCAGATTTAAAGGAGGGGTGGGGGGGTGGCGCCACAGGGGGATTGTGCAGCAAGCCCTAGTAAACAATGGAAAAGTCTACTACACATGGTATAAAATATAACATGACCTAATATAAAAATTGATACTTGATATAAATTATCATTTGAGAATTTCACACTGACTACAGAGATACAATTATTGATAATACAGTAGTAAAAATTTACATATACATATATTTTCCAGGAGCTTCATGCTTGCTCGGTGGAGGCCATCCTGATTTCTAGGAGACTCCCGCCACTTGCTTGAGACTTGGGACGATTGTGTTTCTATTTCCACACATTTATGTTATTTTCGTTGCCCACAGGAGGTACAGAGAAGATTTCCAGATGGTTTACCACTTTTGGACCCAATTGATGATATGGGAATTAAAGACAAAGCTTTGAAGAAAATAGTAGAGGTGAGAAATGGTAAACGTAGATTATTAAGGCTACGTTCAGACTTGGAGATAAGCCAGGCTTGAGTAAAGCCTGGCTCAACTTTAAGCCCGGCTTAACTTTGCCGGGCTTTCCGACTAGTGGGTTTAGCCAGGCGCAAGAATTTGCATAATGAACCGTAACCAGGAAACGTGTTTCAAAACATTGTTCGCGAAATATACGTACGCTCGCTCACAGCGTACGTAATTAAATGCTGATTGGTCATTTTGTTACCCGGAAGTCAATGCAAGACCCCCCTCGCAACTATTAAAGCCCGGCTTAGAAAAGTTAAACACGGTGGCACGCCAGGCCTTGTTACTATAGGAACACAGCCTGGCTTGAGATAAGCCACCTAGTTCAGACTGGCAGGTGGATAAACCTGGTGAGTTGAGCCGGGTTTATCCACCTAGTCTGAACTAGGCCTAAGTAGGAGTGTGATGGCATATAGTGGTATGTAACAATGAAAACAATGATGGATCATTTCATTTAATTTATTATTCCATAACACGAAGGTGAATAAAACAAACATGTATAACAGCAGGTCAAAATGACATGTGACAGGATTGCCAAAAAATTAGGAAATAAATCTGCTGTCAACATAACAACAATACAGTAACAATTACGAACCTCTCTTTTACGAACTCTTGATTTTACAAACCCAATTTGCCGCGATGACATCATTATGAATGATCGTTTTTAAATACAAAAACACTTAAAATTTTGCTTAAAAGTCTTTAAAAATAATATAAAATGCTCCCATGGCAATGCTTAGGCCTACATAGCCCTGTGCTTTATAGCATAGGCCTAGGCCTACCCTCACCAAACTGAGATGCTATGGATATTCAAACTCTCTGAATTATGAATTTTCTCATTTACGAACTCTATTCGGACAGAGGGGTATGTAGTTGTAAAGCGTTACTGTACAAAATGTTCATACAACCAGTTAATCATACACAATTCAAACATAATATAAACTTAGTAATAGTGATGTACTGTAGTGGTATTGTGGCAATGATGATGGCATTGACAACAGTAATGTGCTTATAATTATCATTAATCTTCATAATTGATCCTTTTACATATTTTATTCTTAAGTACATCATCACACATTAATCAGAAATAATATTTTTTGGTTATGCTTGCAAAACAGTCAGAGAAAAATATGTATTAAATGCCAGGACAATAATATCATACATTTAGTAGTGATGCTGTTTACTCCCATTCTACATTGCAATACTTTGTATGTTTTTTGTTTTCATTTTCAGAAAGTTGAAGCATTTGAAAGCAGAATGGTGAACCATTCCTTACACAAGGACCCAAAACTGAACGAAATATATTCAGCTTATGAAAAGAAAGCACAGGTAAATATTGTTGCCTTTAAAAAAAGAAAAAAAAATCTTTTTTCAACTAGGTTTGTTTTAATTTATATTTGTTAATTTTTTTGTATTCAGCTTTAGGCACTAGGGCCAAGGATATGCCAATCATTGAACCTAATCAGTTATCAAAGTGGCAATCCCATCACAAGAATGCAAACAAGTTGCTTCATAAACTAAAGTCTTATTATGAGCCTTAGGAGTGGAGATATTTTGGTCGTGATCAGTGGTGGCGCCAGCTGGGGTGAGCAGGGGGTCATGCCGACCCCTTGAAGGAAAATTTCTAGCGCCATCGCTGGTTGCAGGCCCGTAGCCAGGGGGGGGTTTTATGGTTCGGGCGAACCCCCACTTTTCTAGCGAACCCCCTCGAATTTTTTAATGAGTCACACTCGGACGGAATGTCTGTTTTTAACTTACCCAGCATTAAATCAAAATTTAGCACCTAATTCATTATTTGGTCACCCATTTTTAAATTGTAGCCTGCATTCATAGAATATCTCAGCTTCAGAAGTTCGGAGATTTATATTGAACACAACTCCGGCAAACCATGACTTTACGATAGCTCACATAAGGATGGCAAACATCGATAAAAACTTTCACTGGCCTTTGGCTGAATGTTTGTAAGAAATGTACCAACCGGTAATGAAACCGGTCTCTGTCTACCTACTGTAGAGTAAATGGCGCCACCAAACGAAGATAAAGTTTTGCGACTTAATCCACCAAATGCAGCTAAAGTTTTGCGAATTAATGATTGTGGATTGTGTGGTTAGTAAATTCCATAGCCATACTGTCCATAGCGCACACTAAACTATTTGCTGATGGAGCATTTTTGGGAAATTGACTCTACTTTTTTCCATCCCAAACAACATATTATTAATAAATTAACATGGTCCATCTCAGTCATCATAGCGAGTCACAAAATTAGGAAGTTTGACACAGCAGACACACACAGCAGACACACACAACAGAACGGAGTGCGTCAAAATCTAAAAAATACATACTGGCATTTTGTAATACACATTCCCTTGTTGTACAGTATTTCATTAACATAACATACACTTAGGATCGCCAACGAATTGGGTGGGTATTCAAACTTTTACGATATGGTGAAGTATTTCGATTAAAATGTTAAAGTGATTATATAAGAATTAGATGAGTCACTGTCAATAAAACAATTCGCGGAAGAGGAGTATTCAAAATATCGGCTAATGTTAATATAGGACTAATCAGATGACTGACGCCGTTCTCCATCGACAATTGATTTTATGTGCATTATTTATCTACAATTCTAATCTATAGTACATACACTAGAGAATATTTACACTCACAATTTTAAAAAAAAAGTTACCAACAACGACATCTAAATAGCTGTGGGAAAAACAAATTATCAGTCTGCTGCTCTCTGCCTGAATAGTGATGGTAACTGAACAATAATGGTGCAGCAACACGCTTGGTCTACTTGTAAAAATTTAGAGACTTCTGCTGTTTGCCCATAAAACAAATTTTGGAGTGTTATACAGTACAATTTCAAAACATTGTCATCGTAAAGAAACAGCTGTAGTATTGAAAACAAACAACTTGAAACAAAATCGGTGTACGAATTTAAATAAATATTTACAATAGATTTTAATGGTCAACTTGTTGACAAATTTTACAACCAATTTTTGCATACATTTGTGAGTGACGGTGTGTAATAGACATGCAAAACAAACAGCGGTAAGCTGTATAATATCTTTGAATATCATTTTAGATCGATTCATTCATATGCTTGGTCATCTTGTAATCATTTAGATTTCAACAGTTTTTAATAATAGGGTCCGTATCTCTACACTTCTAGACGTAGTATCAAATTTTAGTTGCCGTAGACCCGGTTTCATACACACTCGCTTAAGTAAATTTCAAAGGAAACTGTTTTCCCAATTTTTCTTATTGTTAAATACTCCTATGCAATACTGTTGGCCCCTGGTATAAAATTGAGAGATCAATTAGACACTCAAAAAGATCGATTATGCCCTTTTATATAATAAGGCCATAGGCCTAATGTGTGTGAAGTACAGACTTTGTTAATATCGAATGGGTGAAATTGCGCATAAACTTCAAACTCTTGGCCTAACATAAATGCCAGAGGAAAGGATATCACATTTTAGTCACCTAAAAGGATTTTCCACGGACGCACAGAGTAGGCCTTCGAATAGTATGGCCCAAAGCGAATGAGTTTCTGGTCTCGAAAATCCAGACACTTCGTAAGGCTTATACAGTACAAAATACTGTACAGTATATAATTATATAATTCATTGAAAAAGCTTTAAAATGAAGGACTTTTAAATGAAGTTTATGTATACAGTATATACTAATATTTTGCGAATCTTGGTTTTTTGAAAGCAATCTTGGGATTTTTTAGACCCAATCTTGAATTTTGATTTTTCCTAGTGGTCACGCTGCATTTGAGGCAGAATTATACCCTGACGATATCAAACTAGTGTAGACCTAGTCTTAAGTACAGTAGGACGTAGGCCTAGGCTTTTGTTGTAAAAGTTGAAGTGCATGTACAGGATGCGACATAGGCCTATATTTAAAAAACATAATACATTTTGTTAATTATTATTGGTTGGCCTGGGACCTAGGCAGGCAGGACAGCTTTGCCGTCGAAAGTCCTGGGATTCGACGATGACGTCAGTGCACATGTTTACAAACGCCATTGATTGGAATGAAAATAGACGCACTGAATTTCGTTTGTTTTATGAAAGATAATATTTATCGAACAATTATCTATTTAAAAACAAGATTATTATTGTAGAAATTTTATTTCTAAAGATTCATATATAATTCATATTTCATTTGGTAGACAATAAATATTCAGTAAGATACTAAAAATGATTATTAATTCTGAAATGTGCATCAAATCTCAGCTATTATTAATCAGTATGTATTAGGTTAAAGTCTTAAAACAATAATTTCGAATTAGGCCTAGTAAACAAATAATTGTAATTAAAGTTTAAGTTCCCATGATGTCAGATGACGTATTCAATATGATGCTATATTTTGGGATCTGACTTAATTTAACGATGGCCCTGTCAGTTGTAGTAATGACAATATTTATGCTTTTTTAGCCATGTAGTAAAAATAGTACTATTATTTTCAGTGTACAAGATGAGAGTCAAGAAGAAGTTCAGCTTCTACTTTATTTTGTAACAGGCAACTCTATTTTTTTATATAGGCCTACTGGAAGATTCATTATTTAAGTTAATACAACTTACAAGACAAAACTTCTTAAATGTTTTATATATTATAATAATAAGTACATAATTCTTTGTAAATTACTTTATAGGCCTATATAATAACTTGTTTTGTTTTATAATAATAAATGTGTTAAGTATATTGATATTGATTATGCAATGAGGTGTTATTTTTTTGTCTTTCGGTGTGATTAAAACGTGCCAATTCTCAGAAAATATTTTCCAATTTTATTATATTACCACCTTTTATTACATAGATCTTTTTCAAAACTGCTTTTATAACATTATATAGACCCATTAAACACAAAAACTGCTCTGGCTTCGGGAGCTTCGCCCCCGACCCCACCGAGGCCATTAGGCAGTCCCCTGGACCCCACGCCCAGAGAACCCCCCTTTAAATGACCTGGCTACGGGCCTGGGTTGTGATATAAACTCCTGTTACCGGGACAGGAATTGAACACAGGACCCTGGGATTGGAAAGCAAGCATCTTAACCACCAAGCTGTTCAACTTCCTCTGAAACCATGTCTTACAAGGGTAATCCACCAACAAAGCTAATCGTTTGGGACCTTCAATCTTCTATAATTTTCTTTATAGGGCCTGATTAAAAAAATGAATAGATCTTCTACTGTAAGTTTCTTCATAGGGCCTGAATAAGAAATTGAAAATACAAAACAGTATTCAACACAAAGAGGTAATGTCTATTTTAATTTGATAAGTCAGTGTGGTTTAAAAACATCACATATTTTGTGTAATCTGTTGACAGATTGGTTTAGATATCAAGGCAGCAAAAAAAGAATTGAAGAGAGTTAAAACAGTGATAAAAATGGACGAGTTGAAATGCCGGAAGAGAGTGCTAAGGAGGCTGGGCTACGCAACTTCTGCAGATGTCATTGAGCTCAAAGGAAGAGTGGCGTGTGAAATCAGCACGTAAGTAGAAAATTAAACACAAATGTAATGCATATTGCAACATGTCGGTTATCGTGGGATTAGGGGTTCAAACATCGCTCTGCATTTTCACTTTGTTTTTAGACAAGGCAGTGGTCTGGAGAAACAGTAAACTGTGTTACCTGGAAAGTCCAAACACCAATGCATTAATGCAACACAATTATTGTCTGCTTCATATGGCATTTGATTCAGTGACCAGGGTAATAATGTGAAAAGCATTACAGTAGGCACATTATAAACTATTTATTATTTAAAATAGGGAGTCTGAATTAATTCTTTTAATAACATCTGGACATGTGATTATATAACAAATCATGCAACTACATCTGGACATGTGATTGATTAATTCATCGATTGATTGCTTTTATAACAAATCATGCAACTTCTTTTGTGCCAGTTCGTAATTTTTTAAATTATATTTAGAACCATGATATTAAGCATGTAGCCAATACCAATGTAGTTGTTATGTAACTATTGTTGATTTTATATATATATATATATATATATAAATCATCAAAGAAAGTATATATATATGAACATTCTTCACGATCTGATAGTGTTATATTTGATCATGTTAAAAACTGTGAGGCATTCCAATATGTTTTAGGATTAAAGGGTATACAGTACTTGAAAATGATAATGTCGTCTGTAATGCAAGTAATAAATTAGGTTTAATATTTTCTAGTACTAACATTATTGACAGCTCCCGAAACTGGTCTATCCTATTGTTTAAAGAAGCGTTCGCTATACGTAGACTACACCCTTTGCATAACAATGGGCTCAGAGCTTCAAAAGAGCTTTCTTTGTTTTTGTAGGTATCTTTGATCATTAGAATAAGAATGCTTTGATCTTTTGTTTAAATCACTGCTATGTCACCTACTAGAGGTAATGTTTTGATTGGTTAAACACTTTTGGTACTAGTGCATATAAGCTTGCTAATATGGATAATTTTTTCATTCCTGATGATGACATAATTAATGTCGAAATATTGAATCCCAACACGATGGCGTGTATTTCAATACTTGGAGTATGTATTATACTTTCTTTATTAATCAGTGGACCTTTCGGTTTTAAACAGTTAAATTACAGTACACAATGGTTAAATAATCATTTAAAGCCAGAGTAGCCTTTAAAGTTTACGTTTTTGGATATTTCTCCGGCAAAGGCCATCACCAAATCGTTAAAAACTATTGTTTTAACATTTAAAAATGAGGAAAATAACAACATAGCATGATGAATACATATAAATTTTAGTGCAATAAAATAGATTTCAAAATGTTGACATTCCAAAACACGATTTGCCAGGAGTGCCTGGTTTGGCTTGTCTTCACTACATGGCTGTAGTTATATCTATATTTTTGTTAAAATAAAAATCACATTTTCTTAAATTCCCACTTTTGCTTTTTTCGGTTTCCGTAGGAAGCATCATCCGTGCAATGAGGCGTCTTGAGGAGCTTATGCGGCAGATGTGCCAAGCGGCAAAAGCCATTGGAAACACGGAATTAGAGAACAAATTCGCGGACGGAATTACAAAGATCAAAAGAGACATTGTGTTTGCAGCTAGCCTCTATTTATAATCCATCAGAAAAATACCTTTGATCTGCAAATATTTGAGTGTGATATGATGTCATCATACCCATATATGGGTTTTATATTACATCATATATGTTTATCACATGACACTTGATAGCGTGAACAGACATGTTATTTACCCTTCGTAACTTGGGATAAATGGACAGATTTACCACCATTGCCTGTTGGTGGAATGCATGTTGCTGTTGACATTATTGATGGGCTCTCATAAAGTCGTGGAAAAAAACAAATCAGTTCTGCAAAGAAACATATTTGTCAATATACTTATTATTGTATGTAAAGCCAGCTGAATCAGTGAAAGTCTCTCCCATTAATTTCTCAGCTATTGACTGATTGATAAGGATCTTATTAAAATAACCATATTCTCACTGGCCTTTTGATGGTAATAGAAGGTTTTGACTCATGGCGTGTTTATTAGGCAATGTAAACCATATTGATTCAGGCATACTGCCTCTGGTGAGTAAAATATGATATAGTCAGTCAGGGCTTTCATATACCTGTACCTGGCATTTAATGGAAAACATTGGTAACAGCATGTATGAGAGTATGTCCAGGCCCATGTAACCATGGTACATCATGGTAGGCCATGGTATACCACCAATGTAAAAGTATTATGGGTATAAACATACATCATGATAGGTCAATGACACTTGGTATGGAGGTCAGTACAACACTTTACTTGGTGGTAGAAGGCAGATAATAGGCCTTTTTTAAAAATGTACATTTTCAGTGTTCTTCAGTTCTCATCTTGCATTTTGCGTATTTTACATTTCACAAACAATATAATATCTCAAACATTATTAAAACTCTTCTGTATTTTTTTTATATATCAAACTTTTAACATTGCTTAAGCTTTTTCCAAACTATCAAGTTTTCTTTGAAAAAGAAACCATGGTACATCTGTATATAGTCATGATGTGCCTATATATGGTCATGATGTGATGTTATCGTGACCATATTTAGGCATGTTTTTGTCAAATAAAATTTTAATAGTCAACAGGGGTTGGAAGCATTAGGCCCATAAAATAATGATTAGACTATTACACCCCCTGGCATCACTTTTGTCCGAATCATTGAATAATTATTACTGTATATACTATGTATATTTTCTTAACTGTATTATTGTTTGCTTAGTCAAATACGAATGATAAAACTTCTCTCATCACTTATCCAAGAGGGCTATGTTAATATTCTAATCATATTTACAGTATGTGGCCTTGAGAGAGTAATTATGGATATTTGAGGGCAAAATGCTAGGAGCTCCTGTCTGTTTTCCACTGCTATGTGGTTCCAATATCCATATTTTGTCGTACCTTAAATTTTTTATAACTTAATCAAGAATGTAAAAGCTTTAAATACCATTTTATGTTGAAAATAAATAGTTTTTATTGGATCAATCTATGTTGTCATGAAGTAAACTTTCTTATTTGTCATTCTAAACATGAACCTTGGTTATAAAAATGTGCTCAAGTAAGTACATGAACAGTCAGTATACAATGCATGGCAAATTTGTCAAAAGAAACTGGACTGTTGGTTGGATAGAACTATTAATGCACTGCGTATTTAACGTGCACATGGGCCATATTGCACTCAGGACCAAACATCTCATCTGAAAGACGGTGCGCTATCGTAACATGTATTGCAGCCCTCTAGCTGAAACACAAGGAGAACAATAATGGGATTTGAACCGAGAAATCTCCATGGTTCAGTGCACACGCAGTGGCTACCACCAGTTTAGCCGACTGTGCTGCTTAATTTCATTAGTAAGCAAATCGATTACTTAAATGTTATATATAATCTATGGCCGAGCGTAAGCCTGAGGACCAGCCAACTAGAGGCAGAGCACCATAAACATTTTTTTTAATGGCCGAGTGGGTAAGGCAAGGGGTGTCACAACCTACAACCATAATATTGGCGCTGGTTCGACGACACACACTTACCTATGGTTGAGGAGGTACAAAACATAGGCCCAGCATACACAGTTGGTTCTAAAAAACCCAGTACATCGTTCGAGACAAGTACTGGATACCCCGGTGTACTGATCCATACAGCCCCTGTTGAGGACTGACGAAAGTAGCTGGAATTGAGGGAAACAAGTCAACTCGGCCACAAATCAACTCGGCCACAGAAAGTTCGGCTGCAGTCAACCCGGCCACAAGTCAACTCGGCCACAAGTTAACTCGGCCACAAGTCAACTCGGCCACAAGTTATTTATAATTAAAATGAAATGTAAATATTACAGTTTCTGCATCCTTTTTCTTCAATATGATTAAAATGAAATACACAGTATATTTTAGTAAAATTCTGATCATCGTCTCATCGTCGTGAGATCGTTGTATACATTTCTTCACACTGTACTCTTATTCAACAGAGAAAACCCGCCACTTACAGAATGGAATAAAATCTGACAATTGTAACATTAACAATTTAAGCAATCTTAATAATTAAGAAAAACACATATATTAATGTTTAATTTTGTTCACGTTAAAACACTGACATAAAACAGGAGTACATACTGTAGACCTAATCATAAAAAATTGAAATCAAAATTCCCAAGATTGCATTTTAAATCCAAAGATTCACAAAATATTAGTATATATACATACAACTTCATTTAAAAGTCCAATTTTTAAGCTTTTTCAAGGAATTTTATACTGTACAGTATTTTGTACTGTAGGCCTATAGGCCTAACGAAACAGAGTCTGGATATTCGATACCAGAAACGTCACGTTCTTTATAGGCCAAGAGTGTGAAGTTTGTGCGCAATTTCACCCATTCGATATTAACAAATGCCTACAAATAAGGCCGATAGGCCTACAAAGATATTACATAAAGAGGGCATAAACGATCTTTACCGAGTGTCTAATTGATCTGTCAATTATATAGGCTACTAGAGGCCTACAGTAGGCCTAATGCATGTTAACAATAAGAAAATAAAATGGGGAAAACAGTTTCCTTTTAAATTTACTTCAGCGAGTGTGTACGAAACCGGATCTACGGCAGTAATAAGATAATTAGAAATTGTTGAACTCCAACAATCATTTCTAAATGATTACAAGATGACCAAGCATGTAAGTGAATTAGGGGTGGCGCCAGGATTTGCCCGACGGGGAGTGGGGGGGGGGGGGGGCGAGGTCTCCGACGAGGGTTCAGATTTCCCTGACGAAAGCAAAGTGGGCGCGGTCGAGCTTCGAATAAAAGGTTTCCTAAGTGGTCCTGGGGGCGAAGCCCCCGAAAATTTTGACAATTTAGGGGTTTCAAAGGCTTATTTATTCGATTTTATGGTCTATTAATATGTAGAAAATACATATAATTTTTGTTTTCTCCCCGACGAATTGTGCTTTTTCCCCCGACGGGGGGACCGCTAATGTTTGTTTTGCATGTAGTTGGTCGTAAATATGATAACAAAATGAACCATTAAAATATATTGTAGGCCTAAGTATTAATTTCAATTCGTACACTGATTTTGTTTCAAGTTGTTTGTGTTCAATATTATAACTGTTTCATGACAATGACAATGTTTTAACATCGTACTGTGTACTAAACTCTCCCAAATTTGCTATGGGCAAACAACATGAGACTTTCAATATTTATAAGTTGACAAAGCATGTTGCTGCATTGTTCAGATACGATCACTATTCAAACAGAGAGCATCAGGCTGATAATTTGTTTTTTCCCACAGCTATTTAGATGTAGAACACCGTCACTCTGTCGTCGTTGGTAACTTTTTTCAGATGAAATTATGAGTGTAAAGAGTTGTTAGTGTATAGATAAGAATTGTACATAAATAATGCACATAAAATCAATTGTCGACAGAGAACGGCGTCAGCCATGCCCATCTGATTAGCCCCATATTAATATTACCGATATTTTGAATATGCCTATAGGCCTACTCCTCTTCCGCAAATTAGTTTATTGACAGTGACACATCTAATTCTTATATAATCACTTTAACATTTTAGTCGAAATAGGTTCACCATATCGTAAAAGTTTGAATAACCAATTCGTTGGCGATGTAGTCTTCAGTGTATGTTATGTTAATGATGTCATACTGTACATCAAGGGAGTGTGTATTACAATATGCCACTAAGTATTTTCTATTGTGACCAATTGGTAAAGCGACCCACCAAAGTTAAGACTGTTAAATGATGACGCAAGCCGACGACTTGTAGTACAATTAAAATTATAATTTGATATTGCCCCAAAATCTTTTAAATAGATCTATCTTAGAGAAAAGAGTTTCACTCAGATGTATAAAGATTACTTTTAACATGCCGAAGATTATCTTTGGCCCGTGAAATCAACTCTGAAAAAATTTTGGCCCTTCAAACACATTAATTAAGAACCAGGGCTATAGGTCATGTCATAATAATTATTAGACGCCAAGATATACCTTTATTTAATATGAAGATGTTTTACTATCGTCTTTCTTTCAGTCCAACATTCGAAGATTTTCCTTGTGCCATACGGTATTTATCCTACTACTAAACACCTGGCGCTACAATCAATGACGGACGGTGCGAAGGTCTGGATCCGCGTCTGGACACAATATTTCAAGAGATTTAACTTTAAAATGCACCTTATTATATTTCTGGAAAATGTTGAAATTGCTTTAAACAACAGCCTTCAAACTACAAACTTCCAATTTGTCTTATTTTTAACAAATAAACAGCCCTCATTTACAAAATCAACTGGTAGCAGCCTATTTGTTCACTCCTTGATAAAAAAAAAATTAAAAATGCCATATCATTCCAAAAACCCCAAGATTGAATGAAAATTTAACAAAAAATCACATTACATTGGTAGCTGGTATTGAGACACGAAGGGACCCTTAGGGGCGAAGGAAGATACCGATATGAGCTGCTGTAGTATGCTTTGAGCGCTTTGATCCTCATGAAATAGCGCTACATAAATGATGTTATGTATGATGTAATATCTAAAATATAATACTGTGTAAATGCTAATGAATACTCAGATACGTGAAATGTTGACTTTAGAAACACTAAAATGTATTGCAATAAATATATCAACTATTCCTGTAGTCTTGACAAATGTCAAGCAAGCTATCCCGATTAGGATGTCGAGCTTTGACAAAAACAAAAGAAGTAGTCGAAAATTATTCTTTGCAATCAATTTTAGTGTTTCTAAAGTCAATATTTTATCTATCTTAGTACTATCTCAGACCAGACCAAACCAGACCAGACCAGACCAGAGTCAGAGTGACACATCCGGATTGGGCAGAGGTGTTATCACTCCTTAAGTTAATGCTGATCTGTCCAGTTACCTCATGCGAGTGTGAACGCAGCTTCTCAGCGACTCAAGACCTGGTTCAGAAACAACATGACGCAAAGGAGGCTAAACTGTTGTGCAGTGGCCAACATCCACACGTCAGTGCTGGATGACATTGACATTATGAAACTGGCCAAAGAACTTGTTTCTCGATCAGAAACTCGTAAAAACAAGTTTGGCCATTTCATTTAAGCAGTTATGTGAATAGCGCATATAAATACTCATTTTTATTATGTTTAATACCGTACGGTACTTTACAAAACCATGTTAATACCAGTGGTAATAAAAACAAAACAAAATAGGCACTAAGACGTTTATCGTTCATGAGCGAATGTATTTATTATAAATGTGTAAAAATGAAGAAAGTCAATAAAATACTATAAAATATTTACTTATGCTTCCACTTCTCTTTTTGCTCCACATCAATGACCTCATGGCATTCAACAAGGAAGTGTTGTGAATATCTCACAGACACAGATATGCCATATTGTTAATGGTAAATTTTATTTTCATTTTGATCAAAATTTCACTAAAAGCACAAGTTATTTTGCAAAAACAAGGTTTCCAGCTTCAGAGGGGGGCACATCCCCTGTCCGCACAAGCGCACACATTGGCGCTAACGCGTCAATCACCCCCCCCCCCCAATGAAAAATACTTTTCTACGCCACTGCCCAAAATTGTGCTTAATAATGACAACACACATTGGCGCTAACGCGTCAATCCCCCCCCCCCCCCCCCACCCAATGAAAAATACTTTTCTACGCCACTGCCCAAAATTGTGCTTAATAATGACAATCGCAATAGTCCAATAACCTTGACAACAGGCGTCCATACTTGTCCGAAGAGAGAATTTTTTTCCCTGACCACATTCTTCCAGCTCACACCGCCACTATACAGGTGCCCGTATACCTTCAGTAAATCGTGATAAACCAGAAATTACCATGCATAACGTCAGATAAAAAATCATGAGAAGTCGATAATTACGCGGGTTATAAACCAGGATATGATGATTAATCAAAGTTTTAATATAGTATTTTCAAATCTTTTTTTAATTCATGATTTGTCTTTTTTTTTTGTACCAAGTTTTTCTGGTTCACTTACATTTGTTAATATTTTCCGGATTTGTGATCACTTACAATTGAAGAATATAATATGGAGCTACAGTGCTGTAGAATTTAATAATAGTTTCACATGATTAAACGTTTGAACAACACTAATCCTGGTATTGTGAATATGGGGTTCAATGCCATAGTCTATCTGCGTATTTGATCTATCGATCTTTATCGATTATCGATCGTATTATTGTTTTGTTCTGCTCCACAGGATTTGGGGTGATTGGCTACAAGTGAATCAGTTATGAATATTACAAGTCTTCGATTTTAACAACTTTAAGGGCTGAGGCATTGACATGTGGCAAATTAGTATCATAGTTATAATAATAATATTAATAATAATTATTATTATTATTATCATAGTTATAATAATAATAATACTAATTATCATGATGATGATGATAATAATAATAATCCAAAAGAAAATTTACTATCATTATTTATTATCAATAAGGCCTATAATCATTATTATTATTATTCTTATTATTATTCTTATTATTATTATTATTATTAATATAGGCTAATAATAATAATAAATTATTATTATTATTATTGAATTATTTTCACTAATATTATCGTTATTATTAGGCCTATTATTAATATCAAAATAATTTTAATATTATTAAAATTATTAGTAATTACAAAAACTACCCAATAATAATTATTATTACCATCATCTTTATCCTCATCATATTACCAGCACCACCATCATCATCAGGAGCATTCGTCATTATCTACATCATCATATCATCTGCATCATCATCATGATTAACATTTTCGAATAGGATTGTCTTTCCTTGAAATCAATCGTTGATACTCAAAAAGTAAGACTTAATTGTCACCTGTGATTCGCTAATTCTAAATTTATCAAATACTAGTATAGTAGGTGGATATGAGTAATGAACACAAACAAGATAAGAACAAGGAGGTATTTTTTACACCAGGATGAGAACATTTTTACCGCAGTATGACCCCGTTGTAGTAGTAGTCACGAATTTCCATACACTGACATCACAGTTTTGTGTGGGACTGTCTACGATCTGATTGCTGTGCTGGGTGAACTCCCAGCATTCCAAGATTCATATGAGCGCCAGTCAAAATAGAGGTGTAAATGGACTGCGTTATCTATCCTGTAAAACCTTGTGTTTTATCCTTGGATTTTAAAATTTTATTCATTTTCGTGGGATATACCATACACGATTATTAGGTGGAAAAATAAGCGGAAAACGTGTGCGTTTCGGGGAGGAATTTGTTGTGTTACCATCGATGGCAAGCCATTCGGATTTACCGTCCACCATCGCCTCGCATGCTGATGAATTTGTAGATTTGGCCAGAGTTTACGAACTCGTTCGAACAAAATGGCCTGGTGGGCGGTCATGTGCGGTAAGGATCTCAAACGAATGTTTTAATAAATTTTATGTGTAGTATATTTAATAAAATACATTTTTTAAGAATCAATTTAGGGTAGCTTACTTGTACATCAATCAAACAAAGTGACGGTAAGCAAATCGCTAACAAGACGAGAATTACCCAAGACGACGATCACCGTACATAACATTTTAGGGAGGCGCCCGGCTGCAGTAAGCTTCTTGTATTGTAAAGCCAGAAAATGTTAATAAATTCAAAACATGGCTCAAATCAGGCATAATTATTATACTAGGACCATCGTTTGATTGGAGTATAGTACATTTTATATATTTTTCCTAGTCACTTTAGTATACAACGATTTCGTTCGTATGCCTTCTGTATCTCATACTACTAGGCCTAGGCTATACCTCCATGCTCATAGTCATACCTACCATTTCCCTACAACGAACTGCTAGTATTATTATATAGGCCAGTGGCAGTAGCACTTCAATTGAATTAGGGGTAGGCCTGATGATTTTTATTATTACCTGATTTAATGGCCCATGCACATAGACTAGCCACGATTCTGCAATCACCATTTCTTGCCTACAGTAGATTGTCATACAATGTAAAAATCAGTAATATTCCTTTCTTGTTGGCTAACACTGCAGTCAATAACTATTTCATTTTTTCATAATTTTATAAAATTTAGGTCATCAGGGGCGTGGCTGGTTTCAAAGCAGTGCAAATAATAAGAATATACGGAACTAAATCCCAAAAAAACTAAATTCCTATTCCAATGAAAACTTAATGGTCATCGTAGTATTTTACCCACCGTCAAACTAATTTGCTGTCATGGAGGTGGGGTTCACCCATAGTCATCATACCATGAGTTCATTTCAAGGATTTGAAACCCTGCTAACATAGTTACCAATACCCCTTTCAGACAGACCTGCAAAGCGGTATTAATACTGGCGTTCTATGTGAAAGGGTAAATACGCCTAAATGGCTGCTTCAGTTAGACCTTCTCAGGACCTAGTCTTAATACCGCATTAATACCGTAGCGAGTTTTACCCAACTCGATGTGAAAGGGTACAGAGTTCATTGCTGTCTTGCGCACTGAGGCATAACAAATCAGACGGTCACACGAGCAGCCACCAACCGCTGCTGCAGCTAACAAAGCCGATAATATAACTTTATTGTTTCTCTTTTGTAACAGAGGCACAATCGTTTAAGAGATGTGCAACAATAATTCACAATATAAGATTTAAAGAAAAAACATATGTACATTTGTCTAGCAATAGACATTTCTTACTAACCTAATACACCATCTAATAAATACAGTACTTCATCAGTATTTTGAATTTTTTTTACTAAACTAATAACAAAAAGAAATTATAATACGCATCCCAGGAAATGAACTACACGCCACTGCTCCCGACACCATTCACGCCATTGCCAGGAATTCATGACAATGCGTGACCAATGCTGAAACCCGACGGCACGCACTCCATCTCCCGGAGAATGCATTACAGCCCTAACCATGGTGGAGCTGAGGTGGTTGTGAAATCACGGCTTTGAAGTATGTAAAGTACATATTAAAAGACAGTTGTTTATAAACTTTATTTTATATTGTACGTCACACATATTAATAAGACCTCAATGGTTGCCAAAAATCCTGGATAAAATATCATGAGAAATTTGTTGACTCTTCATTTTGACTATATTAATGTTGATGTGGCCATCTACTGTAGAGGTACTATTTCCTAAAATGTTTGCATCTCAGCCCCAACCTCACCAAATGTCCCCCTCCACCTTTTAAAATAGATGCACCCTTCCCTGAGTAGGACATTAAACTCCATTGAGTTGGCACCTGACTCTGAGTATGGCTTCGTGAATGGTAGGCGAGGGAGTATAAATTTGATTTTAGGATGTGATCGGTTTTTCATGCCTATTATTCATGATTATGACTACAGTATTTTGGATAAAGAATGTTTTGAGCAAAATGGAAAAAACAAAGAAAATGATTCATTTAAATTTAAGTCCGAGAGTGTAATTTCTGGCCATGTAGAGGTGCCCTAATCGTAAATTTGAATTTCTGGATCTACCTGTACCACTGTTCAGTTATTATAATTATTATTAGCCTTACTAATAGGTATATCCCAATGAGAAAATTCAATTTCATTATTTTGAATTTTGTAAAAATTAGATCTACAGATAACTCACTGCACTGATCATTTTCTATTTTAAATTATTATAATCCAATACACCGTTCAAAGGTTATGGCCCTTTAAAGATGGTGAAAAACGGGGTCCGAATGCGAAAAAGTGGGTCCTTTTTCCAGACTGACTTTGGAGCATTTTTGGAGGGCCATAACCCCATTGAGCTATTGCAGTGCTAAAAAAAAATCAATTTTCGATCCCATTAACCTTTTTGCTACAGCAATTTTTACCTGGTGCCCATTTGGCGACAAAGTAATAATTTTGTAGCCATACTGTAAGCTTTAATGTACTGCAAGAAAAAACAATGAAACTCATTTGATTATTAAAATATACCTACTCTTGTATTTTTTTTTTTTTTTTGTCATTTTTTTTTCATTTCCTTATTTAATTTATTCAATTCTCACTTAAAATTGTATAGTACAAAATCAGTAGAAGATGGGACCAACAGATGGAAGGCACTTCTGAAACGGTCCAGTCGCAAAAAATCATAAAAACGGTAATATTAAAATATACCGTATATTCCGGCGTATAAGCCTAATTAGGACGCGAAATATCGCGATTTTTTTGTGTCACCTGTGTATAAGCTGCACCTATTTTTAAGCTCCAAACCATCCTATAATGTTAAGTTTTTAATTATTTTGAATCATTTTGTCATTATTTACAAATGTTTACTTAAAGAAATTTCAACTTTTTTGGCCGATTAAACAACAAACAACTGGAAATGCATGTTTAACTTCTGGCTACTGCAATGAAACAACGTATTCTTCTTTAGGGAAATCCCCATTTCTCTCGCTAGACAGTCGTGGTGCGTTAAATTTTCAACATCAGTTTAGTTTAAGTTTTAATAATAAAATCTAATAAAATAAAATACTTAGTGAGTATATTTATTTATTTCAATCAATCATTCTGTTAATGGTGACTAATAACAGTCAGTATTGATCTAAAAATATTGGTAATTCTAGGCCTAAGTCATTACTACTCACAGTCCACTGTGCGAAGCATGCGGCATCACGTTTTATAAACAAAAACAGAACTGGAGAAGTATCATGTGATACAAAATTTATGCAAATAGGCGAATGACTTACAGTATGCCTTTCTACAGTTAAATTCCAGTAAAAAAATTATTACAACTTAAAAAAAACTCGTGTTTTTATAGTAAGCATACATTAGGTTTTTATTCTAAAATCATAACACTGCATAATGAGCATAATACTAATAGGGGTATCATTCTTTCTATAACGGTACTGCCACTGGGAACCAGACGTTGAACAGTAGGCCTAAGTGTCAACCAGCAACCACGTGTGTTTTGTTGAGGCATTGAAAATGAAGCAGCTCACGTCACTTCGAGGACCGAACTGCCGAAAAATACAAACAGAAACAAAACAAAATGTTCCAAAATTGTTTATGAATGAACATAATTATGAAAATAATTATTTAGACGACCCAAACCATTGCTTGAATTTTCCTAGGACAGCACTGTAGTGAGTATACAGTAGGCCTAATTAAAAATACTAGGCCTACAAACCAGTTCTTTCTACCCTAGGGCGGGCACTAGGCTAATTAATTGGGTTGGCCTGGGTCTATTAACCAGACAACAATAATCGATGATCCTGTTTACAGCAGGTTTATGTTTGGCCAGGGCATCCGTCAAATGACCTACACAGCGACTAGATGTTTATTTTTCTGTAATTTTATCGCCAGTTTGGCTATCACTGTTTCTACTCTGGTAGTCATGATGGCAGTGGGAATGACGAAACTACAGTATTCGCCATGATTTATTTTGTTGTCGCCAACAGCAACATGGCGATCATATTTTTTAAGCACTATATTGCAATGTAATTTTCTATGGTTGGAATAGGTTGGGGAACAGAAATCTTTAATTTTTAAGTCGATATCACAGGGAGTTAATTGGTAATAATGGGGGAATTGGTTATGCCTTTATAAATCTGAAACATCCACGTACTGATTATGGCATCCCTATAATTGTTCTGATGAATTTTAGTAGACATAAGAAGTGTTTTATTCGTCAAGCCTTGTTAAAGAGGGTGTTTTGTCGGGGTGTGGATGAAAAAGGGACGGGGTGGGGTTATTAGGGGTCTGGATTTTTAAAATAAATTTATAAACATTTTAAAAATACAACATTTTTAGAATTATGCAAGTATTTACAAGTGAAATGATCAGGATCTTCTATTGTAGCATGGGAAGGTGGTAAACAAGCTGTTTAAGCAAGACAATAATTCCTCCATTCAAACTACCGGTTCCATCATTAAAATACTGGTAGATCACATTAACTCTCTATCTTCTTTAAAATAAAAACATTTAGCGTTTTCTATCCGTCCGCAATACTTATTGAACGCTAGGCCTATACCTTTCTTTGTGACCAGTAATGCAAATCAAATTATGCCAAGGGCTGATCGGAAATTATGCTAAATTATGCCAAATGTTAAATTTAATGGTTGTTTAAATAAGCGCCTTTCTCCCACCTAAAATCATTGAAACACTATTCTCAATACTATTTCTGTATACCCAGTGGTGCCGCCAGAGACGATGGTATCAGGTCTGATGTTCGGTATATACTGTAGTATAAATAGGTAAGTCTTTTGTGTCTTTTTAAAACAGTCAATGTTTGGTGAGTTTTGAATTTCCGGAAGTGTGTTCCCAAGGGTTGGCCCGATTGAGGTAAAGCTTCTATCACCATATGTTTTTGAGTCTTGTTGCAGGTGGTTGGTAGGTTAAACAATTTGATGAACGAAGAGTGCGAGCAGGTAAGTGACGTTGAACCAGATCATAGAGATAACTTGGAGCGATGTGATGATGTATTTTAAATCTTAATTTCGTACATTTTGGGTCGGTCGGGCGTGGCCAACATGATAGGCCTGATTTGTTTTTATTTGGTCTAATCCGTCTAACTCACAATAGTATTGTTTATATTATACAGTATACAATTTGAAACTTTAAACTTTTTTCAAAACAAGACATGAACTGCTTCGTATCTTTTGAATTACTTCAAGGTTATTTTCTTCATTTAGTACTAAAGATAGTACTATGGTGCTATTCTTTGGAAAATTACTTTTGAAGATATATTTCTAAAGCAATTGTAATGTCGACACGCACCTTATTGTTTGGTTCTTTATAGATGTTCTTTATGGAGTTTCGTCGTTAATTTATTGTCTGCCGTTGGTTTTTTTAAATATTTGACTGTTATAAATTTAAAGGAAAAAAATATTATTCTCCAAGTCACGAGAATCTATCGTACATTCCACATAAACTCATAGCATCGCGGTAAAATACAACTCATGTTCTTTTTGACTTGAAAACTTCGACAAAACTGGCTGCTAGCCAAAAAACGTCAATCTCAATGTCTTTGTACACCGCCAATACGAATGTACCGCGGAGCAGGGACAGAAGTAGGTAATAAGGTGACAAATGCATGCGAAAGATTGTTAGCCTATCGTTAGCCTATGTTTATAAAAAATAATAAAGTACTGTACAGTTTTATCTGCTTCCTTTGTATTTTATTCATGTTCATCCTTTTAATTTAGCCAGGAACGTTCACGATCAATGATGCTGTTTATTGATTCAGTTATGAGCTATAGTATCCAGTTCGAGCATCGCAGCTAGCTAGTCGCAAATTGAAGATATTTTTAGCGACTTCCATGAACTACTATCATGGAGGTCCATGCCTCTGCCAGCCTCGTGCACAGGGTGGATTCAGAGGATATTGTGGAAGAATGTGATGCGCGAAGCGCTGAAATTGGTTGGGGTGATGTTTGTATAGACACGGGGAGAAGTGCTACTTGGAATTTAAATCGAAAATTACCCTGGATAAAGAGTACTGAGCTCTCCTGTTTACTTATTTATTTTTTTTGTATGTACTTTTCTACCCCTCTTTTTAAAGGGGTCCGTGGACCACCTCTGTTGCATATACTGTACACTGAACAGCGCGCATAAAAATATAATTATTTCTCTATTACTGTTAGGTAGTTATAAAGACATTTTTCCTCCATGGGACCGGCATGCAATGTGTCCCATTATCTGCTGCATCCAAGTTCACTTTAAAATAGGCCGTGTTATAGCAACAATAATCAACTACAGTAGAAAGTTTTACGTGCAATTTTTTTAAATATAATGGAAATTTAACCACATAGGCCTACAAGTGTCTTTCAAGCATTTTTAATTAATTTAGTTTGATGAATACATTAGAAAAGCTTTGTTTTTGAAAGTAATTACCCTACATTTTAATGGTAGAGCCTTAACATTTCAGCGACGCAACAGAAAATGTGCTTCTCTTCCGAGCTGTGGAAGGCTGGGGGTGTGAGCAATACAATCAACAGCTAATTAATTTTTGAAATGTAATGTTTTTAGCCCGGTTTGGGTTTATTGAATGAGGCGAGACTTTTTAAAATAAAATTGACAAGTGCAATTAAAAAATAAAATCATTCTGGTTATACTGTAAGCCTAAGAAAACAATATTTTAGTTTTAATATACCACATTCGTCGATTTTTTATGAAATGAATAAGCTAAAAAAAGGGTATAAAATGTCTCACCGTCCCATGCCTTAGAATCTCAACAAAAAAAATACAACTCAAAATAGTTTTTATCCCTTTCCAATTAGATGAGAATGAATTAAAAGGGATAATTAGAACCAATATCACAAATAGGGGTTTAAATAAAGACTTGATCACTCTAAATTATTTATTCATAGTTAATTTCTTTCTTGGTTCCCAGGCCTTTATCTGTGGCCCCTATCATCATTGTTTATTCTGAATTATTTATTTCATCATCTTTAATCAGTATCCCTTGTTATTTAAATTTTTGAATACAATTGTTGCTCTATTTCTTATCAGTTGTCCTCACACGGAAGAAGGCTATCATGTTTGAATATTTATCCACTGGAAATTGAGTGAGCAAAAAATTACACTATAAGTTAACAATCACCTCACTTTTGTTTGCCATTTAGTCATACTTCATTTTCCATCCCGCACTCAAAACCTTTGTCCCCCATCAGTTCCCTTGTGCCAAAAGATCGCTTTTGGGGCCAGGCTTTCTATGGTCTTTAGCAGCTTTAGTCTTTAATTAGAATAAAAAAATAAGACATTTGTTAATTTGAGATCACAGAAATGTGGTCTTTAATTACAGTAGAGGGGGGAACTGTGGCACTAATTGATGCTTCCTTTAACCCATTATTGGCCTATTAGTAACTAGTTATAAATAATCTTTAGAATCAGACTGTGGTATTTTATAATAGAATAATAAAAAGAAATATTAAGCAATTAGTAGAGCTGCACATACAGGTAGTACACTATATAGGAAAATTATTATACTAAGGTAAGATTTAATATGAAATTTTTGAATGCATAGTAATTTTCCGCTAGTGTACGATGCATACAGCTCTACTAATTGCTTTATAATTCAATCACCGTCTTTTAAGGTTATTTTTGATAATCAACTGTTGTAGTAGTCATAGGTTGCATAGTGATATGATCAGTATACTGTGTGCGTATTTACATTTAGATGTGCGTCTGCCGATTTGTGTTCCAGTATGCGTTAACTAAGTCAGCAGTACAGTATGGATATGATGAATCCTCCAAGCCCTAGTACTAACTGTAGTAGTGTATTGTAATGCTATTTTGATAGACATTGGTCAAAGAAATAAACATTTCTTAAAGCATTTGAGGGAGAATGCAGTAGTCACTTTTTGGTCGGTGTAGACAGGTAAAATCATGTGATTTCATAACTAGGCTAGGCTACGGCCAGGAGGAGGCCTCAGCGGCCTTATGGTGCGCAATATCTCCATGGTGACGAAAAAATGACGTATTTAAACAAAAATTTTTTTTGCACACGAACCTGAAAAAATCAAGCCAAGCGTGAAAAATGATTGCACTGTGGGGAATAGGCCAATAACATTGGGAATTGCAGTGATGACGTCACGATTGACTTATATTTTAGGATATTAGTTCTCTATTCAAGAAGAAATCCAGGTTTAATAGCTCTTTCAATCAGGGCCTGTCAATTGACAATGCATTAACAATAATACAACTGCAGCAATGTTCCGACGATCACTCCTATCCGATGCAAGTTAATGAGAAATCCAGTCAAGGTTGCATCAAATTTTATCGTATGTCTACACAAGAGTTATAGCGGATAGTTATAGTACTTATACACTGATATAAAAAAGTTGACTTAGGTTAAAATTATTTCTATTGATCTCATGATGATGTTTTAATAAAACGAAGACGAGAAAACAGAAATTACATAGGCCTACTTTGATTTTGGTAGGCAGTAGGCCATCCCAACTATCGACAAATAAAAGGCAAAATATGTTTAACACCCAATTTTTTCATCTTCACTTGGTAGAGCGTTCTCACCTACCCTAAGCTTGCCTATTAACATTTAGGATATTTTCTGCAGCATTTATAACCCGATCCTCCAAATGTAGTATGCGAGTACGAACGTTGTTCATGGTTCTTCTTGCCAGAATGTGTGAATTAAAGATAAGGCTACCGTATTAGCAGTAATTTTAGAATCATGTACTGTACATACAGTATCTCACCAGCGTTCACCGTATCTCGTTCAGCCGTATCTTTAGACACAGTGAATGAACTACCACGGTATTTTGCGGATTTCCCAAAAAAAGACATGAAAATTTATATGAAGTTTACAATGAACGGTAATAATATAAATTTGTCCTGTAATGTTTTATTTGGATTATTTTTGACAATTATGAAGTTAAAAACAACTCAAAATGTAATTTTAAAGATGCTTTGGTTTGATATTATGAACCAACTAGGCCTAGGGCCTAGTAGGATTGCCTCGAAAACGAGACTGTGGTCAAGCTACAAATGTTATTGCAATCAACATGTGGCAAGTCAATTAACAGAAAGTTCAATCGGATGAGAGCCTTGCCATTCTGGTCATTTGTCGGTGTTAGCTTGCGGGATGAAGCGCTTGCTTTCAATCAGGTGACCCCGTTCATACGCTCGGTGCCAGCCTCATAAGAAGCGCTTGTTTTGATAACTACGTTATCAACGGTGTAACTTACACCGTCAGACCAAGGCTTATATTTTTTGTATATTGAGGATTGTTTGTACAGTACATTCTTGGGGTCTGTAAGCTTGTTATACAGTGGTACTGTATGTTTATTGAAAATGATCAGTAAACCAAATGAATGTATTCAGTAGTCAATTGTGAACCTGTCTGTATTGTGTCAGTAAAACTTGAACAGTTCCAGGGATATGCGCATTTACAACAAAAACTAGTTTTACAAACACATAAGTGTATGCACATTATACGCTATTGTTTTGTTTTGACTAAGCAACAATATCCAAGATACGGGGCTTAGAGACAATTCTGAGTAGTCCCTTTTATAGATCATTCTAAACCAGGGCTGGCATAAAAATGGGTCTGAGGCCAAAGTGAATTTAATACTAAAACCTAGACTTGGATAGTATAAAGGATCAAATGGACAACTTAGAGGGTCGGCAACGAAGGAACAACCTGCGGTTTACATTTCTGAGAATGAAGAAGAGAGTGAAGGATCAGTGGCAAAGTACATCCACAAATTTATTAGCACTAAACTGGGGATTAATGTGCATGAGGACAACATACAGCGGGCTCACAGGATTGAAATCAAGGCAAAAGGTAGTAAGCCAAGACCAATTATTGTATATTTTCTGCGATATAGTACTAGGGAAGCTATTAGGAAAGTAGCCAAACCCAAAATAAAGGGAACTAATGTATACATTAACGAAGACTTCACGCAATCAAGAAGAAAAAGTTATGACTCTACCATGAAGAAACTTAAAGTTATTGAAAATAAAATGCTGGCTACATTATGATAAACTACGGTTTGTAAATGGGGGCGGAGTTGTTGACACATTTACCTCGAATGAACAGATTGAACACCTTTTTCGCCAGCTGACATAAGTGCTAATCAGTCAAACTAGTGTAGTGATATGCTATAATTTCATTAATAAAACATAAACGTTATTAGCTTTCATATAAGAAAAAAGGGAAAAAATATTTTCCCCCATACTTTTAATAAGAAAAACATGTTTGTTAATATGGTATTGTTTGTCTTTACCCATTAAATATATTTATAAAATGTTTAAATACCCTTACATATTGTTTATTATTTCGTGCATATTGTTTTTGTTTAAATCTTATTTTATATTTTTATATGTGATAAATTTCTGCCATACGTGTAGTTCTTCATATTTTTATAATTAACCCTTACGCTGCCATCTTCGCATTAATGCGAACACCGCACAGTTAGAGTGCATGCTAGTTTCGCATAAATGCGATTGGGGAGACACATAATTCATATTTAGAACGTATTTTTCTTTCTCAAAAAATGATCGTTAGATGTATTACTTTTTCGCATTTTAGAGCCCATATTTCACCATTTTTTTTTAAGCTTAAAATTCTTTATATTTATAAATTACATGAATTATATGTTCTTAAATTTATTTTTTAAATTTATCACTGAAGAACACCCCATGCTACTAGCTATTACTTTCAAAAATAGTTGTCCAAAAACCTTCATGGACTACTTTTATACCACTTTATGCTCAATATTGTAATATAAATTTTTATAGATGATCAGTGTTGGGCCATGAAAAACAAGGGGTTTTTGTAGCACAATATGGTTGGCTGGTCACATACAGTTTCAACGTTTCTAATTTATTTTCACAGGCCACAACAAATTCATGGTTGAACCGTAAGCGATATGTATCCTGTGGGCCCACCGTGGTAAAATCTGTAGAAATACAGTAGGCCTACACTATTCTAGGACAGCAAAGTAATTTTTTAAGGAAAAGGATAGAATACAGTTCTCCTGCAAGCATCTGGGCAGAGGAAAATATGAGCCTATAATAACATTTTATTGGTAATGATAAAAAAATAAACACTGGTATGCCCAGTCCTGTCTGAGAACAAAAAAGGATTTTCAAAAGCTTGAAAGTTACTATAGGACTCTAAAATAATAATATTCAGACAAAAGCATTTTTGTTACTTACAGTACTGTACAGTACTACAGATATAATTATATCTATGCTAAATTTACATTAAACATATTAAACAATATTTAAATAAATGTACTTCCTTATAATTTAAGGAAATACAAATTTATATGGGCCTGAAGATGTGTGTTCAGAAGTTAGGTATTTATTTTTTGTTTACTAAATTTAAAGGTGGCTATTCTTCATAGTGAATTTAAATAAACTAATTATTCATATTGTAAAAACTCACTAACAATGATGTTTTCTGTTCTTTCTGAAGTGGTTACTGATAGCCTCAGATAAGAAAGTATAATACATACTCCAAGTATTGAAATACACGCCATCGTGTTGGGATTCAATATTTCGACATTAATTATGTCATCATCAGGAAGATGATGACATAATTAATGTCGAAATATTGAATCCCAACACGATGGCGTGTATTACTGATAGCATTTACCTAATTTACATTTTACAGTGTACTTGTGTATTACATTAAACATATTAAACAATATTACATATTAAATAATATTACATTAAACATATTAAACAATATTTAAATGAGTGCACTTCCTTATAAGTGCACTTCCTTATAAGTGAATGTACTTGTGTATATTTTAGGGGAAATACAAATTTACTTAATTCAGATCAGACATATTTTTGTAAATCCTTTATGATAGTAAATGTAATAATATTGGTAAATAATATTTTTTAAAAACTTTTAAAAACTATTTTGTTTCTTATTTAGACATATAATGGAATTTAAATTCCTAAAATCCTGGTGAAATTTCACTTTCACTTGTTATTTTTCATTATACTGGAAGTCATGCTTTCTACTGGCAAAACTAGATATAATGCCTACCATCAGATTTTTCATGCTTCATTGACTTTTGTTTTAATTTGGAAAAGCGTATTATATCCAATTTTACTGGGTTATAGAAAAAAAAGTACTTTAGTATGTTTTTCTGTTTTGTAGCTAGTACATGTACACAAAAAGAGTCAGTATAATTAATTTCCATAACAAAAGGCTAGCAAGAAACACGTTTTGCTCAATATCTTAAAACTGTGATTTTGGCTTTACTGTATAATGCATTCTTCCGAATCACGTCAGTACAGTAGTAAAAATTTCAGGGTTTCCAAGTCACTGATTATTTTTTTTTAACGACAACATGATACTAAAGCACAAGATAACTAATACTGTACATATTCCAAGTATTATCAAATCTTTTTTAATATATATTGTTTGGGATTCAATATTTCAACATTAATTATGTCATCATCAGGATACTGAAATACAGTATATAGAATAAACATAGTATAAAGATATTAAGGTACAAGCTACCTGGCCATATTGATTGTCTGAATATGGTTCCAATGGATAATACTTACAGTATAATAATTAAGCTAGAATGGTGTAGTCACTGCGAGACTTTTAATACTTTGTTTAGCAAACCCACCCAACTGCCCGCCAATAATGATGATTTTATAATAAAAACGAAATATCATTTTAGGCCAATTAGCCCACCCACCGCCACGAAAAAATGGAAAATCCTGGAAAAAATAAAAGTTTTTCTTAATTTTTATTACACCGGCCGCTGCCTTGAAATCTCAAAAAATAAGATACAGTATGTATTTAAAGCATTTAAGTGGTATATGATGTTCAAGGTAACTCAAATTTATTTTTGATAAAAGAATATTTTTATAACTTATGACATTTTTCGCTGTTGTATTTTTGTATTTTGTTATGTTTTTGTACTTCTTGTATATTTTAATGTAATTATGCTGAATAAAATAAATGAAAGTCACTTAACGATAGGCGAATTAAAAGCCTTTATCTAGACATAATTGACTGGTTCACGTCAAACTTATATCTAGATAAGTGGATGTATATCTTGATATAAGTTTGATGTGAACCAGTCTATTAATAATAATATGCTGGTTTTGGGTTGGCATGTCTCATATATGGGAATCCCATAAATAATATGACAGCATTTCCTGTTATTTCTAAAGATGGACGATCAAAAGGAATTATTTCAATACTGTGTCCCCAATTCAAAGTCAATCTTAGATTTTATTTTTTTATGTATAAGTACTGTACTATTAAAATCAGCTGGTGGTAGTAGGGACTGGGTAGGGCTTTTACTACAGTATTATACAGTAAGCCCTCAGTTGTACAGTATTATAGCATCCAAAAAAAACAGTAGTATTGTTTTCAATTGGCATCAGTCCCACAGTACAAATTTCAGAGTTTCATTAATTAATACATTCATGTGAATTTCTTTCAATGGCAGCATGATACTAGCAGCACTGTATACTGATTAAACATAGTAATAACAATATTATTAATGCAAGGTCACCAGACCATTATTTAGCTTGTATTTAAGTGCAATATTGTCTGAATAATAGTTCTGATGGTAGTAATAACAAGTTCTCTAATGGTAGCAGTATTATTTAGTTTACTTTTATTAATACTTTGCTCTATAGGCCCTGTCTCTTATACACATCTAGATGTGTATAAGAGACGTATTATACAGTAAGCCCTCAGTTGTACAGTATTATAGCATCCAAAAAAAACAGTAGTATTGTTTTCAATTGGCATCAGTCCCACAGTACAAATTTCAGAGTTTCATTAATTAATACATTCATGTGAATTTTTTTCAATGGCAGCATGATACTAGCACTGTATACTGAATAAACATAGTAATAACAATATTATTAATGCAAGGTCACCAGACCATTATTGAGCTTGTATTTAAGTGCAATATTGTCTGAATAATAGTTCTGATGGTAGTAATAACAAGTTTTCTAATGGTAGCAGTATTATTTAGTTTACTTTTATTAATGATCTATTAACATTTTCATAATTCAAGCTGTAGCTAAAAATGCTGACTAGATGTGTTAAGATCAAATAAATATTATAATTCTCATTCCTTCTGATTTTTTTTTTTTTTTTTTTTTTTTTTTTGTGGAGGGAGATGGAGAGGGAGGGGCTGACCTTTGAAGACAATATATGGCCAGAAAATCTTTCCAGAATAGTCAAATCATCCTCACTTTGGGGATGGCTAAACTCTGCAAACCTCCAAGAAAACACAGCAAACCCTGTCCAAAACTTGTGATAGTGATTGAAGCACGTAGTATAGGACACATCTTAGTATCTCAATAAAAAACAAATAAGTTTTATGTTCTTAACATCTTTTTTTTTTGCTAAAAATACCTCAAAAATATACTGCAAACCTCCAAAAACACAGCCAAACCTTGTAATAGTGATTGAATCATGTAGTATAGGACTCAAATTGGTATCTCAATAAAAAAAATAATAAATTGTATGTTCATAATAACCTATTTTTGGGGTAAAATCTTGATTTTTTGTTAAAAATACATCGCAAACCTCTAAAAACACACAGCAAACCCCATCCAAACCTTGTGATAGTGATTGAATCACGTACAGTAGTGTAGGACTCAACTTGGCATCTCAATAAAAGTTAGGAATGAGTGAGTGTGCTGTAAGCCCAGCCTATGCCTGAAGCCGAATTCAAATCCGCTTTCTGTGAGCGCTCTACAGTAGATGATGCGACGCCATCTGCTGATTGTTGGTGGCAGTCTGAATGGCTTCGGGCTCGGTGAGTGCGCGCCTTAAGTGTTGTATGCCCATTTTCTTTAAGAAGCAGAAATGGGCGTCTTTTCTAGTATTCTTAAGGGCGAGTTATTAAAAAAGGTGATGTTTTAGGCCCTCAAAATTTTGTAACCGGGGACATTTTTAAATAGACGTCAGGTATTGAAATGTCCACAACAAAGTTACAGTATGTCCGGGTTTTGAAATATCTGCCACCTGCTAAGGAAATACATCCCCTACAGCGATGGTCTTCATAGCCATCATTTCGCAGTGTTCTCTCCAAATAAATGTATCGATTACAGTAAGTTTTTAGCATGGAATGTTGATCAAGAAGGCTATTGTTTTTACCTGTGTTGTTCTGCATGTTGTTGTCGTCGTTGGTCATTTGTTTTTACCACGATAACTAAAGTTAGGATAAAGTCCGATTGGTTTCAAACTTGGCAGAATGCAAGATGATATTAAGAAGACAGAGCCTATTGTTTTTGGTACAAGTACGTGTGTGAAAATGCTAATTGCTCATTTGCATAATAATTAATATTTCATTAATCAAGAAATTTATGCTAAATACCATAATTCCAATAAGAAATGCATAAATTTTAGTGGCTGTTGTAGTAAATTGTTTGTTTACCATGATAACTAATGTTTGGTATTTTATGATTGGTTTCAAACTCTTACTTGTCAATTCTTTAAAAAATATCACACCGTGCAGATGCGTAGTGTAAAGGATATATGACTGGCTGTGTGCTAGTTTGTATGGCTGGAGAATGCTGTTTTTATAGTATACTGTACAGCATAGGAATGTGGTGGTTACAATAGCGTATAGTGGGGTCAGTGAAAGATTAAAAACTGTATACAGTAACAGTGTGGTGTCATTTTTCAACTGCTACTGTGTGTACTCTAGTAGCATAATTACCTTTCCAACTGGTCTTTCAGTGAGAAACCACTTAGCAATTTTGGGGGAGAAAAATATTCTTTCATTATACTGTAAGTCAAAACTGACTTAGAATAAGTCTACGGTATTGATCACGTTAGTTTGTACTGTAGGCTTAATGTTGTCACAACCTTTAATATCCATTTTTTTATATATACGCCTGTGTTGTATGTCTTAAAGGATTGTTTATTGTCGGTTGGCTTTCACTGGACATAACACAATTCTAAATACAATCCACTACTCTAAATTGTATTTTCTGCAGTTAAGTTCTTTCATTTTTTTAGCTTTAAGTTGTTGTTTTCCTCTTTGTGCCACTGTTGTAAAAGTGTAATGTCAAATAAATATTATTATTATTATTATGTACAGGCATGCACAATTTTTCTGACTACTGTACCTCAATTTTAATTTTGGCTTTTAGGAGGTTAACCTCATTTGACCTAAAGTCAGAGGCTACCTGAACCTTGAGTGTCTTCCTCCTCATTTCCCTTTTGTGATATTTCACGTTATTGCTGATAATTCTGTATTTTTGGCCTTTCCTTTCATAAATGCGTTTATTTTTGTATATTTTTAGTTTTTTAAACAGTATAAAAGGTATCAGTAATTGTGTAATTTACTGTATAAAATTATAAATATATGTGTAAAATGAATAATGTTGATATTTGAAACGATTTTAACATTAAATAGTACTTTGCTCTATAGGCCTTATAGTATACTATAGCACTTGGCCAAGAAGATATCTCATGTTCATAGGGATGTTTGCTATTATAAGTATGATATTGATTTTGATGTTAATGTTATTGATGTTTAGTATTAGACGTGATTAGTATTGATGTAAGTATACAGTATTCTCAGTTGACCTACTGTAGAAACCCTGTGGAATCTTTTTACAGTGTCTCGAATTGAAGCCCCATTTTTAGTTTGCAAAAGTAGCCTCAAGAAGAAGCCCATCTCGAAAAGAAGCCCGTGGGCTTCTTTTCGAGATAGCGTAGGCTTCTTTTTGATAAGGATGACAGTACAAACACTGTGGGTACGCTGTACAGTACATGGATTTCAGAAAACAAAATTAATTAAAAACAAGCATAGTTTATACAATAGTTTAGGTAATTTAATGCCATTTAAATACACTTCATGATATAAACTATGTTACAGTTGCCTTTTTTTTGTTTTATAGTATAAATTTACAAAATTTACAGCATTCATTTTGAAAAGAAGCTCCCTCTTTACTTTGCAAAAGTAGACTCGAAAAGAAGCCCATCTCGAAGAGAAGCCCATCAAAAGTTGACAAAAAAAGGAGCCCAGGGCTTTTTTCAATTCAAAGTTTTATGGTATTTAATATTTTAAAATGATTTAGATTGAAAGATAAAAACAGCAAAATCATATAAAAATACTTCAAGGTTAACCAATAAAATGCTTCTTGATGCCGTTTTTAAGAAGTGTAAAATTGGTAAGTAAATTTGTCACCGAGATCCACAGGCAGGTTCCCAAAATGTCTGACAAAAATATTAAAGACACAATTATGAAAGTGCAATATAATATTTTATAGTATTGTAATATGATATACACTGATATAGCACAGAGAAGCTGTAATACTTTTACTCATAAATTTGGAAATAAGTTTATTCCCGTATAATGACCTATTAATTGAAAGCTTATATATAGTACAGTAATTTAGAGAACTTGAATTCATATTAAAAAAGTCATTTTTCTTGTTTTTCTCACTGATGGTAGTTGTGGCATGCAAACCCCATATTTGCTATTATTATTAAGCACACCAACTGCATTTTCTATTCATTGCATTTGAATTTTTATAAATTACAATAAAATACTTCCAAGAAAAATAACGCTTTGGAACAACATTTCAATTCCCATCGTAGTGTCATTAAACAGATTACACATGAAAATGTGTAATGATGGAGCCAGAAATTCATCTTCACGTTATTTTACTACTTTCTGGACTCTCATTAGTACTACAGTACCACCACGCCTTTATTATTAATAATTCATCTTGCTTTTGTTTCATAATTTGATGTGAAGCTCCTAGAGGCACTGCATTTGTTAGCGCTTTATAAATGTTAATTATAATCATTCACAGAAGAATGGTTATTCTCTGTAAATCCCTTTTCATTCTTCGAAAAACAATATTTATTATGCAGTACATCGATTGTTGCTTATCTACTATTTGCGGATACTGACAGACTCGGGTTTATTAAATATTATGACATTTGAACTTTGTATTAACCTTTGGACTTCTATTTTAATTTGATAGCACTTTAGTATGGTCTGCATACTTAGCAGTGAGATTGGAAGAATTATTGGCAATTTATTATTATACTATTATTATTATTATTATTTATTTATTATTGAACTAATTTTTTATAGTAATAATTATTATTGCCAAGTGAATATACATAATGGAGGATGTCAAACCTAGATTTTAATTTTAACTCAATTACAGTAGGTTGCTCTTTTATTTTTATTATGAGAAAATTTATTTTTACAGTAATATTCTGTCTTGTTTTTAAATTATCAATATTTTTTTTTAAATTTCTACTGTACAGTATATCTTTTTTAATCTAGTATAATCAATAATTACTTCTCTAAAAACCTAATATTATTGAGGGGCCTGCTGGCTGTTTTATTCTTCAATTTATATATATTTATTATTCAAATTATATTTGGTCTATTTATGTACTGTATGGGCCCTGTGCTTTGCACTAGCTGTGAAGCCCATAGCTAAGCCACTGCTGTTTATAGGTTAAATGTTAAAGGTTATTCATTTATATAATGGGTAGTATAGGGTAGTAAATAGCAATACCCTCTCCAAAAGATAATTTCAAATCCGGATATTAAAATAACAATAAATGTTATTTGGCCTAATATATTTTTTTTTCTTTTTTTACAGACATTCCGAACTTTTACTGTTTTAGTTATGTGCAACGCAGTTTTAATTGCAACCTTATTTCTATATATGGCAAGCAGCTATAATGAAACACCAAGAATACACATAGTCCAAGTTTGGTCAAAGGAATATATTCTCGCAAATGAACTCGCAAAAAAGGAGCATAAACGTGCTGCTCCATCCGGTGTGGGATTTGCATCGCAAATCATGCAGAACCCGGATCAGTATGCCATAGAAAAGCCGAATTCATTACCACCTAATTATGTTTATAGAACGTTAGATAATTTTACCAAAGCCAATATATCTAATAAATTTATCCCCAATATTTTAGCAAAAGATGATTTTAGAAATAAGACTTTATCAAGGATACGTGATGGTGGTACATTACCCCCAAACACAACGCAGAAACTAAACTTAGAAAAAATTGATAACCTTATTTCGAGTCTAGTCAGGAGAATGACATTAAAGAAAGCAAAATTAGAATCTAATTCATCGGAAGATTTTCAAGTTGATGGATACTTCAAGGTGGATTCAGAAAAGGTACGTTTAGTTTTCTTCATATTTTATGCACTAAAGAGGACAGCTTTGGGACCAAAAAAAGTGTCCCCAAAATAGGGGTTGGCTGTAGTGTTAAAAGATACACTTCCCTCGGTTTTGTCGATGAAAAAGTGTCTTTTCCCTTTAATAGGGGTGTCCCAAAGGAGGGATTCTATGGTATTTAATTTTAAAATTTAATTTGAAGATTGGTTCTAAATAGGTCCTTTCTAAATTTATGATTGTTTTACATACACTCTACAGTAAGCAGAAAAACTAGTGATAGTATAAGATTAATTTTATTTTATATTTTTTTAATATTAATTTTTTTTTTGATTGATTCTTAATATTATACTCTATGCATATCATCTGAATTTCACTGATGTAGAGCCTCTTCCGTATTGTACCAAGTAAGTCCTATACTACATGATTCAATCACTATCACAGGGTTTGGATGAGGTTTGCACTGTGTTTTGGGGGTTTGCTAGGTTTAGCAATTTTTTTAATACAAAAAATGGCCTTTTTACCCCAAAAATAGGTTGTGACGAACATAAAATTAAGATTTTTTTTATTGGGATATCAAATTGAGTCCTATACTATGTGATTCAATCATTATCACAGGGTTTGGATGAGGTTTACACTGTGTTTTTGGAGGTTTGCGGGGTTTAGCAATGTTTTATACAAGAAATGGCATTTTTACCCAAAAAGTAGGTTGTTACGAATGGAACATTATAATTTTTTTTTACTGATATACCAAGTGAGTCCTATACTACATGATTCAATCACTATCACAGGGTTTGGATGGTGTTTGCACTGTGTTTTGGGGGGTTTGCGGGGCTTAGCAATTTTTTTATACAAAAAATGGCCTTTTTACCCCAAAAATAGTTTGTGACGAACATAAAATTCAGATTTTTTTTTATTGAGGTACCAAGTTGAGTCCTATACTATGTGATTCAATCATTACCACAAGGTTTGGATGGGGTTTGTGGTGATTTTTTGGAGGTTTGCAGGTTTAGCAAAACCCTTGTTTTTATATGTAAATAATGTAATGATTCAATTAGGAAATTATATAAAGCAAATTTATTCAGTATGTTTTTGATGGAAAAATTTACCATAGTACCTCGGTAAAAGCCCACCCTCGGTACAAGCCCACATCCTTTAAATGTTTTCCGGGTGGCCGCTATCAGAGGTGTGATTTGTTCACTTGTTGGCCTTTTCCCGTCACCGGCAATCTTTTATTTCATTGATATTTTCTTATATATTTGCCTCTGTGAGGTCGAATAAATAAAACAAAAAAAATGTACAATATTTTACATATGACAAATAAATTTACTGAATGCTGAATAATATATCTTTCTACTAAATTGCAAATTATAAATTTGTATTATTTTATTTTTGTAGAGTATGTTTTTGCTATAATATCTGACGGTATAAGTTTATGGAATCGGACCCAACATTTCTAATTACCAATGCTTGAACATCTTAATAAAATATTTATTGAATCTTAAGATAGATTTACACTGTACATCTTGAGAAACCAAGCCCTTCTCCGTTGCCTTGTTTAACATTTCATATTAAGATAATTGAGCGCATGTCATTTCGTAGGAAGCCAGTACCTGACCAGCATTCACTAATTGAGACAGGCTGTGAATAAGAGCCGTTCATGAGATCTCTATATTTTTGTCTGACTAATGCATAGAATTAACTTTTTAAAACGTCGTTGAAATCAGTAACAATTACATCCAATTTGTTTGGAGTGCTGTGTAAATGTAAACATTATAGAAGGTCAAAGCAGAACATAAATTGATACCTTTCTATGAAATTTAGAATGAGGGACAAGTTTTCATGCATGCATAAAAACTAAATATAATAATAAACAAATAAATAAACAAAATAAATAAATAAATAAACAGTAATAGCAAAACAAAGATTTGGTGTAGATTTATAAAACTGAGTTAATGTTTATTTAAATTTTTTAAATGTTTTCATGATTTTATGATGATAATTTAAAATAATTCTGGCTTTGATATACATTTTGTAATAATGTAATAATCTGAGCTCATTGTAACAACTTCAAAGTAGTACTGTAATAACAGATATTGGTATATTGAAAATATTTATATATTAAATATAACCAGTAATAAAACAACACAATAACTGTAGCCACAAAATAAATAAAAATAGAATTGAATTCAAGTATAAATGATGGTACTAAATGAAATAGAGGGTGTGCTCGCTTTGGTTGTTTACATTGTAGTATGTTAACATCACGGTTTGTTGTGATATACTGTTGATTATTCACAAACACTGACTAAAAGAAGTGAGGTTTCATCAAGGAGGTATATAAATAAGTATACAGGTCTCCCCGCAAATAAAGACCATGGGGTTCCCATGGTGCAGTGAAAATGTGCAGTAAAAATATAATAATAAAACACCGGGCCTAGCGAAGCACTACCGGTGAAAAACGTGGTAAAGATTCATTATTTCTGAAATATTGATTGATATTCAATCGCATGATCAGATACAGTATTTCAAAGTTTTTAATACCGGTAGGTTTCGAATCCCAGACGTTATTGAGTACAGTAGGCCTACCTTTGTTTTGAATTGTGTCCATAGGCATTGAATGAATGAGTTAACTTTAAAAATGGTTTAGCGCAGTGATTTTCATACACTTTCTACACCTTGCAGAGTTTAAGCCACATACCGACCACATACCGATACTGTACATCAACTTGCAGTGTTGACGTGCTGTGAAATAGTTCACACTGCGTTTTAGTCCTACTGTAGGTGCAAGTATTTCATGGCTTTATAAATAAAATAAATATTATGGCCGCTCCTTACCAATCCTTATCAATAATGACAGCAACACCAGGCCATAAGTACGAGATAAAAGAAAATTTAGTATTCAGACTGACCTTATATATTTAAATGTCACTTATTTATATAGCAAGCAAAAATAAAATATAATTGTTGTTCTTTATTTTAGCCTTTAACCTTGAGGTGTAGCACATGTGCCCTGGTGACAAGTTCAGGTCGACTGATAAACCGTAGTGCAGGTGTCGATATCGATAGCGCTAAATGTGTTATTCGCATGAACGACGCACCTACCCGTGGTTTTGAAAATGACGTCGGTAAACGGACCACAATACGTGTGATTGGTCACGTAAACATGGAGAAAATGAACCAGACTGAAAGAGTTGATGAAATTTTTGTGGATGGTAAAACACGAACGAACATGGCAATTATACCGTGGCTATACAACGACACAATAAACCGAACTGATAATTATTATGAACTAGTTCGAAATTTTTCATTACGATTTCCTGATGTGGAATTTTTTGTTATTTCGCCAAGAATGATAGAAAGTGTGGAAAATATATTCACTGAGGAAGTTGGGTTTACCAGGTAAGACATTTACTTATTCCATCCATATGTTGAGATATCTGCCAACCTACTGTTGTCGTGTCAGCACTATCTTATAGTACTTGGCCCCATAACATGCCCTACCAGAGTTTGAAAAGATGTTTTTCAGCTAAAGACATCCCCACAATTTTCCCAGATTCAACAACAATACCTTACTCCAAATGTGGTACTGAAAATGATCAAGTTGTACAATATCATTCAAACAGTTGCTGGGAACAAAATGTTTTGTTTTGACCTATTTATTAAACCGGTTTTTTTTTTTAGAAATACAAATGCTCTTTTGGCACTGTACCAAGTGAATCTGTATCTAATATTTTTGTGCTGTACATCGATTAATATTTATTTTTAGAAATCCCAGATTATAATCAGATTGTCTTGATTGGCTTCTTGTCTACAAAAATACATAATGTAGTAGACCACCTAGGCCTGATTGTTTTTTAGTCTGTGGCACACGGCTGTATAGGCTTTCTCGCTACTTGCTTGGCTATAGTAGACCACCTACGCATTTACAACATCTGTACTATCATATCAGCATCCACCTCCAATTACCAGCTAATTGTACAGTTATAATTTCTTTTTGGCCTAGTTTTTTCATAATTGTTTTGTTTATGTTCATATACTGGTACCAGAAGGCAAATTTTAGATGTGATAATTTGTTTATATTGTATTTTGAGAGGTATGCTTTATGATGCTACTGATATAATTTGCATATTCTGCCATACATTGCTTTGTATTACAGAGCATAGAAATTAATTTGAGATATTTGAGATATTTTAAATGAGAAAAATAAGAAGCCAAAATTCTTTGTAAGCCCCTAGGCAGGGTTCTAGGGGAGCTCTAATGTTTCAGAAAAGGACACCTACCTTAGCTTTACCATGGTTGCGGGAGATTTTACAGATACAGCATGACATTTTGGATGGCTGGAAAAAGCACTTCTACTGTATACGTTAAAAAAGTAGGAAGCCAAAATCCTTTACAAGTCACTAGGCATTGTTCTAAGGGAGTTTTAATTTTCCAGAAAAGGACATCTACTGTTACCTCAGCTTTGCTATGGTTGCGGGAGATTTTAAAGATACAGTATGACATCTTGGGTGTCTGGAAAAAGCACTTCTACTGTATACGTGTAAAAAATTCCAAATTCAAAAACTTGGATTTAATTTTCAACACATTTAGTGCAAATGGTACTTTTTGCTAATAATTTATAAATAAGGACATTTCTGAAATAGAGGTTATAAACAAAGTGGCTAAATTTGCTAATGTTAAATTGTTTCTTTATTACAAATTTACAGGACCTTAATTAGAAAATCTAATTCATTATGATTATTATCAAAGAAATATGACTTCTTATTTTCTTTTGCAGAAATACTGTAGGTTTTACAGTACATTGTAATGCAAGCCTGTGAAATCAAAGTCAGACTCCGGAGGGAAAAAAAATTTTGATATGTTGTAGAACTGATTTTTCTAAGACAGAAAAAGTTGTTTGACGAAAAACTGGGGAACGATGAACGAGATACAGATTTTTGAATATTTAAAAACTGGGGGGAAAAAGGGGCATAACCACCCATTTTTACACCTTGCCCCTTTTTCCCCCCAGTTTTTAAATATTCAAAAATCTGTATCTCGTTCATCGTTCCCCAGTTTTTCGTCAAACAACTTTTTCTGTCTTAGAAAAATCATTTCGACAACATATCGAAAAATTGTTTTCCTCCAGAACCTGACTATAAGATTATAATTTACCATAGGTAGCCATACCTATGTGGAAATCACACATAGAAAGTTTGATAGTGTGAAATCAGTATTAGACATTACACTATATTGTACTTTTACATTTCTGAACTGGCTACTTAATAAACACAACAACCAACTTGTAATTGTTCTGATTATTAAATTATTAACATGGTTTGGAACATGTCAATTCCCAGGACAATACCACTGTTGTATTTAGTCATTCATCTGAACTTTATTTACAGTACATAACTTATATCCCATCATTCAATCAACATGGATATTAACGTACATGATAACGACATGAATTCTTTCCATATTAACCTTAATATAGATTGACAGTAAAGTATGTACTGCAAATCATAATTAAATGAACATGTTACCATTCTCTTCTGTAGAAATTACTAGGAATGCTGAATCTAAGGTTCTTAGATCGTTCGTTTACGAACCCCAAGTTATTCGGATACGGACCGTAAGATATAGGCCTTTCATGTAAACAAAACAAACACTTCACCGCTTAGCCTTCCTCAGCCCAACAAGGCAATTCAACAACGAATTACCTCGTCTTGCCTACGCTCGAACTCCAACCAATTCTAAAAAAACCCAGGCCTTAGAAACTAGAGCCTAGCCAACTGGGAAAATAAAAAATTACAAAAAAACAAAGGAAAAAAAAATAGCCTACGGACTTACTACTACTAGTTCCACTGGTGTTCAGAGCCGTGTCGACGTGTCAACAGTTTGTGGTGGACAAGAAATGGGTCTATCGCCAAAAATTTTGTTCATCATCTCAAAATACGGCCATTCTGTTTTGGGGGGGGTTTTCGTGACTTCCCGTTGGTTCTTGCATTTGGTATTCTATCTGTGCGTGCGTAAAGTTATAACCCCACTGAAATATTAACCACTAACAACGCTAACAGTATATTACAAGACGCATGGAACATAGTATTTTACTAAAAGGCGTTAATTAAAACTATGAATCATTTTCAATAGTGTATTCAGAATATCGTGCTCCAACTCACGGCTCAACATGTTCTTACTTGATTTAGTACCTAAGCCAAAGTTATGTATTAACCCCTATCTATCTGTCAAACTGTCTGTCTGTTAGCAAGATTACGCAAAAACTTTGAAATAGATCATCATGAAATTTAGTGGAATGGTACAAAACAATCAGTAAGAGGTGGTTAACCTGTCTCTTATACACATCTAGATGTGTATGACCATGCACTCTTCAAAATAAAAATTGTAACCTTTGGTAATCAACTACATTTTCCACATACATAGAAATTTTTTAAACTTTATTAAAAAAAACCTAAACCATAATTCACCACTATAGACACACTTTGACAAAAATGAAAAATTACGACTTTGTTACCCAATGAGAAGTGTTCTAATATAGACAATGGGTCGTGTCTCATATTATTTGTTATATTTTTATTATTCATTATTTTCACTTGACTAGCATAAATAATTTTGTTCGAAGAACATTTATATGCAGTTGTACTTCGCAGCACTTCACTTGCAATTTGCAATTTCTAGTTTTAAAATCTATCCTGTGTGTGTGTATTTGATAGGTTGATACGGCTGAGTAGACTGATGTCAGCCATGTAGAAAACTTCCTCAAGAACACAAGTAAAATGCACAATGAGGGATTGAAACTGCAACCCCGATGTTGGGAAACAAACATTTCCACTGGGCCAAACCACTTCTCTGTTTCAATTCCTTCTAAAATTCAAATCCCAGCCTTTGCTGAATTACATGAAATTTACGAAAATACTTTATTAAAAAATTTGAAACATTAACCAACAACCATTAGTACAAGACAAGAAAAATGGGAGTAAAAGTAACATTAAATTGGAAACATCAGAATTCACAAAAAATATATATTGTACAGAATTCTACACATACAAATTATATGATATCATTATTTTTTTTTTTTTTATCAATGCTCTGAAAATTTAGTCTGATAAACTACTATTCATTAATATCAGTATTTCTAAACTTATTTATTGGATAAATAATTAAGGGTACATTCGTTTATGGTTTATTCTTCTCTATGTTGTTGTTAAGCACCTTGAGGTTGTTACATTGTGAAGTGCTATATAAATCCAGAATAATAATAATAATAATAATAATAATAATTATTATTATTATTATTGTTATTATTATTATTATTTATTATTTATTTATTTATTTATTTATTCAACTGAACATACACTTTTGTTTCAGTGGCACACAACATTTTGGTGCGTTCAATGAGAAAGAAAAAACAACTAAACTAAAAAATTCATTTTCATTGCCAAAAATAAAACATACCTTTTCTGTAATATTTGAAGAGTTAAATTTATCCCAAACGTGGTGAAAGTTTAGTGATTTTTATTATTATTATTATATTTGTAGGAAAGACGCAAAAACATGGTTTACAACTGGTTGGATGTCAATGTTATTTGCAATTGATGCTTGTGACCGGATCGATGTTTACGGGATGCTTAGCCATAGATATTGCATGTAAGTATTTTCATTCTTTTTCAATCCTACTGTATACACACTCGGAGCTTTTACATCTTTCAGCAGTTGGTATGATTAAATTACACCTACATTTCATTTTTTCCCCTCATTTTTATTTGGCATTTTTGATTATTTAAAAAACAATTTGTGTCATGTTCAATGGCAGGAAGTTTTTAAAATTGTAGTTCAAGATGTAGAAGGCTGTTAATTTTTTTTAAATTCCAATGTTTTCGTGGACACGCAGAAAACACCCTAAACACAACGTAAGAACATATGTCTATGCATAAATTTGCAGAATACCTAAAAGTGGACTGAAACAAGTTGGCCAATATTGAGGTGCGTGATTTGTATCCATTACACCAAACATATTAAAAATAGCTCAAATATACTTTGTTTTGACAACACAACATTAAAAAACGGAAATTTTAGCTTAAGAGTACAGGTACACATATAATTTGTATTTTAATCTGGAAAAGAAATTATCATGTTAAAATAATTTTGCATGTTGTGTGAACAGTAGTTTCAGTTGTATCGATACAGTACAGGTTTTGCTCCAATGTTGTCCCCATTTTTTTTTTTACGCCGTGGCTAGAGATACGGTACCATATCGGAACTTCCGATTGCTAAAGGTACGGTAAATGATATTACGTCATGAGAAACGTGTGGTGTGAACAGTTACGATCAAATTTATGTCATAATAGACCCATTTCATGTACTTCGATTGGGGCTTATCACATTGTTTGGGTTAAAAGTCCTTTCTGTTATTCTTGTGTATTTTATGGAGAGTCGAATTGTCTACTTAGGCTTAGGCCTAGGGGCCGATGCTTATTATATGCGTACTACTAGGCTAGGCTTAGGCCTAGTACTGTAGTGCTACTACTAGGGGCCTAGCCTAAGCCTAGAATAGTAGGCACTAGTTATTATTGCTGATTGAAATAGCCAACCAAGCAACATGGCGATTGTAATTATCAGTGAGAGTAAACTTTATTTGTGATAGTAGTATAATAGAATAGGCCTACAGGGAATTAGTATGCACAGCAGTAGTAGGGGCCCGGTAGCTAAGGCCTAGGCCTGGCTTCTACTATTAAAATAGTTTACTCAGTCGCTTGATGTCAAACTGCTATCCTTTTTATTTGCTATAGGGCCTCGGGCTACAGAATATTAATCACAGCTTGTCAACAACACCCGCGAACGAACGAAATTTCTTATCTTCGATCGTTGCTAAAACGAAACGAAAACACACACTCACTACTCTTGCAGCAGCAGTGCACTGAATGACGTCAGGCATGTATCGGCGTTTCTATTGGCTAATCATGACGTAATATTATTTACCGTACCTTTAGCAATCGGAAGTTCCGATACGGTACCGTATCTCTAGCCACCGCGTTTTTTTTTATTCACAAAGATTTTCTACATAGTGTGCACATATACATACAGTTGCATTTTGAGGCTACACCTGACCCCCTTCCTTTCCCTCTAATCTATGCCCATGAACAGGCACAATAACTTCTTATGAGGATTCACCTACTGTACTGAAAGTTTGTTATTTTGAAATTTGAAACTTGCATTCTACATTAGGGAATTTTTAGGTGTTTCCCCGTTTCTGTCTGAAATGGTTCTTGTTATCTGTACTGGTACTTGTATGGGCATTTATAATGCGCCTCTTTTTTGAGGTCATAAAGTGCAGTTCTTTTCCCTGGTCATTGGGTCCACATGCTAAGTGTTGCTGCTAGTAATCAGCTGCACAGGAGCAGGCAACCCCCTCCCCCCCAGGTACCTATTTATACTCCTGGGTGGAGAGAAGCAATGCAGATAAAGTGTCTTGCTGAAGGACACAAGCGAAATGCACAACTGTCTCGAATTACAAACATTTCTAGGTTTTTGTTGTTTGAATTTTAGAGCTCTATAAAATGTTTTTTTTCCAGTAATATCTGTCTCTTATACACATCTAGATGTGTATAAGAGACAGATATTTATCAAAGTTTGATATTTTCTTCCTTGTAATTTGGTTAACCTTTCCAAAAGGATTCTTTCAGATGAGTTGGTCAGTCTTTGGTATATCTGGTTCCCTATGAATAGTCTTCATATCCACACCCTACTCTGGATCGTCACCAAAATTTAATAATTTTTTATTGAACCATGACAAAAATTCTATAAAGTAAAAAAAGAAAAAAATTTAATTAAAAAAAAAGGTAAAATATTATAAAAACAAAAATTAAAAAAAATTTTTAATTTTTTTTAAAAAAAAAAAAAAAAAAAAAAAAAAAAAAAAAACCAAGTCAAAGGTATTTTCCGTGTCTCCTCTGAAACAACAGTATGTACAATCTCACCAATCAAGCAAAGTGACCTACGGTATATAAATTCCCTTTGCGTGTTTTGCTACCTTAATTTTGATACATTATTTGTGTAATTTCCTAAACTAGGAGGTTTTTTTTGTGGAAATTTTCACATTTTCATGCCATTTTCATTCAAAATTCACTTCTGCTATAATGTCAATCAGAGAAGGGGCTTTTAAGTAGTATGTATGATAGTTACGCCATGAAAGTCATAGAAGTTCATACTAATATTACATATACGTGAAATAGAAGTGCTCCTGAAGGTAATAGATGCATTTGCTCTCTCAATTGTGTGGATAACAGACCAAACAATCCTTGCCTGGGTACTACTGGGTAGTGGACGTCCTCCCGTAGCTGACTGTATGCACGCCTGCAGTATCATTCATTGATCATTCAAAAAGAACATTAATCAATCAATCAATTAACAAGGATTTATAAAGTGCCAATAACTATGGAAGGATGTGATGTTGAGTGGCACTATGACAATTGTATTGACTGTAAGGTTAATTAACAATTAAATATGAAAAAGAAGAATACTGTGCTTTCTCTACTCGTTTGCTCTTCAAATGTTCAGTGCATATCTTTTAATACCAAACAAAAGGTCAGTGACTGCCGAGGGTTTTCAGTGGAGATGGCTGTGTGCCTGTTGTGTTCATTAAATTAATTATTGCTTAATTCTACAGATTAGTGGTCATAATCATGTCATAAAGTGTATGCTAAAAATAGTTGAGATCTGATATTCTTACATGGTAATGTTGCCTACTTGAAATTTAACATATAAAGGTTAAAATTGATTCATAGTGTCAAGTACCTCCGGAGTGGATATGTTTGTATCTAGAGCTTCAACAACTAGCATTATTGATAAATCCATGTCAAATCAAAATTTTGTTTGACAAAAACAAGTGACATGTGCCTAAATTTGGACATCATACCATGACCATATATAGGCACATCATGACCATATATAGGCACATCATGACCATATATAGGCATACCATGACCATATATAGGCACATCATGACTATATATGGGCATACAAAAATTTTTTGTCCAAGAAAATTTAATAAACTGGACAGAGCTCAATAGATACAGACTAATTGCATTAATTTATAGAATTTATGATTAACGATTATCAAAATTTAGTAGGCCTATGATTTATACAAAAAAAAACGTTTATAAAGCAGTGTCTTATTTCATTATTAATAGGGCTGTGAATATCTGACAACCTTCTGGGATAAGCCTTTAAAAATATGGTAAAACAAACATTAAATTTAGAAATATTAATAATAATGTTAAACTTGATAATTATTAGCTATGTATTGTACGTTAAAATGAAATGATAATAATATGTTATATTTAATATATATCACTTAATGCTACATCAGCGCTTTTTGGCATTTAACCCTACCAGGTACCCATTTATTCTCCTGGGTGGAGAGAAGCAATGTAGATAAAGTGCCTTGCACAAGGACACAAGTGAAATGCACAGCGAGGGATTGAAACCCCGACCTCAAGATTGGGAAACCAAACTCTATTGAAACCAAATATTGAAATGACGATGATTATTGTCATTATTATAATTTTAAACTTGATAATTATATTCTATGTACTACCTGTACTGTAAAGTTTTTTTAATTAGTGCGGATGATACCTCAAAAACTGGCTCAACTTTGCGCTGAAAAATCACTAGGAAAATAGGTGCGCAGAATCCTAAATGCTGAATAATACTTTGGTTACATATTAAGATTAAGTCAATCGGCCCTTATTTTCCCAAATGCGCGGACGGATTTCTAGACCTAATTTTTGCGCGGAAGATATACAGTATTTTCCATGCAGGCTTTACTTTACAGTCTGTATGTACTGTACTATACATTAAAATGAATTAATTATTTTTGATGATAAAATGAGGCATGTTGTGGCAAAATGGCCAAGTTGTAGCAAAAATTGAAATTCAAGTTATTGGTATTTTCAGATACCTGAGTATGTGATCTTTAAAATGAGGGGTCATTCATTCAAATTGGACATTTCAAGCTAAGTTATTGGAAAGTGAAAGTAGAGTTATTCTTGGAGTCAAGATAAACATGATTTTGAGTAATTGCCTTTCAAAGTTATGCATACCTTGGTTTAGAATGAACTATTTGTTGTTAAATAAACAATTTGTTAAACCACTTCCAGAACTAATACTTTGGGACATGATTAATAAGACATTAAACTGTTGATCTATAGTGAAAAACAAATTTGGATTTTTAGGTAATTTTTTGAGCTCCCATATTCTATAGCTCATTTTCTCAATACTGGACTGTGCAACAACTTAGCCATTTCGCCACAACATGCCTCAAATGAGAATGAGTATTGTCATATTTTTCATCAGTTTACCCTGTGAAGATGATTGCTATAGAACATTAATTATAAGATTACTGCTAGTTTTGGAAATCTATAGCTGACTTGCTTATTAATATGAATCATAATTAGATTGGTGGAGATGCAGTACAGTATGCAGCAGGGAAATCAATTGGGAATTATGGAATGTTCTGGATTAAAATAGTTTTTGTGCAGTCTATATGTCTCTAGTATTGTAAACTTATAGAGACGATAGAGATACCCGTATTGCTGAGTTATGGTCTTGGGTAACCATGTTTTTACTTTACTGTTCCAAGAGGGACTAAGGACCCAGGTTCATTACATCCACAAGAGCAGGTTATGTATTCACTGCTGTTGGCAAGGTTATTCAAGAACTAAGGAATAGATGATCATAAAATTTAGTGGAATGGTACATAACAATCTAAGAAAGAAGTAATTAAATTTGGGATAAGAAAAGGTCAAGTTCCCCGGGGGGGGGGCTCGCTCTTCAATATTTCTAGACAGGTAGGTGCCGCATTTATGGGGTCGGGGGGTGGTATTTTTGAGGACTTGGTAGCACAAGCTAGGAATTATGGAAGAGTTTCAGCATGTATAGGGTATATTTGCGAGGACTTGGTAGCGCAAGTATGGGAAATACTAGGTAAATTTGCCCAGTCCCGTATCAAAGTCGAAGAACCGCAGTCTTATTCGCCATCGGTTTAATTTGGTAGGTTACGTGGCCGTAATAGTAGTTAAATCGACACCGGATTTTGGTAAATGGTAGTTCAAGTCCCTAATAATTTTCAGTAAAATAGGTAGCGCAAGTGTCTCATGTCTTGGAGTGGCTGCTGCACACCACCGCAAGGTTGGTATTCAAGTGACCCCTCCCATTGGTATTCAAGTGACCCCCTCCCGGGGTCAAGTTACAGAAATCTGGTTTTTTTTTTTACCCTTGAACATAAAAGGCATAAAAGAAAATAATGGAATCACCCATCATACACTGCCTTCTTGTTAAGGTGTTCAGGCACGGGGCGAAAAATAATGGAATAGCCCATCATATGCAGCCTATGTATTGTTCGGTATTTAGGAACAGAGCTTACTCTATGAAGTGACTATTCAAGTTTTATATGAAGAGGAAATGTTACGATTTTAAAACAACGCCCTGAATGATAATGTGAGAAATGAATGGCAAAAACCAGCAGGATAGGAAAAGAACTTGCGTCACTTGCTGTGTTCGTTCTTGTACTCGAACAAAAGTCACATGACTACAGTCCCCAATTTTGTCTACTACAACACATTAAAATTAAATGTCCTCATTACTTCCAAGTTCATTGATCTGTCAGTTGGGTTAGATTTCATTCACTCTCTGACACTGATTCATGTTTTCTATAGATGTTACTACAAAGGTGATTTCTCCATTGAGTTAAATAGGTACATTTCTCTTAGTAGGTTTTTTTCTTTTTTTGACAGTGAAATCCACTCATCTACTTCAGAGAGGTGTTACTAAACCTCTTTACATATTAATAAACCTACCTACCAACATGAGTAATCACTCAAGTGCTACAAGGCCAAATAAAAATATTAGTTTCTCGTTCCCTCGCGCATCTACTTTCTCTGCCTCACTTTTTTTTCTTTTTTTTTTTCCCTTTATTTTACAAAATGTATTAAAATCTGGCTAACAGGCATTAGTAAAATTTCTCTCTTGATTATTCGTGGTTGGATATACATATGGTATGAATCATGTGTAGTGCTTCTTTTATTTGCTTTTAATGGGTGTGTTTCTACTGATGAACACAAAATAATCAATTTTTTTAAACCGCTTTTTTAATGAGTACCAGACAGCCTACTCGCGTTGCAAAAAAAATTTAAAATCAAATTATGTCACCATTTTGTTTATACATTGTTTTTCCTAACTGTATAGGATAGTATCTTTCTCATTCCTGTCATGATGACGAGGAGTAAGATAAGGTGTGGGGCGAGAAGGCAATGTTTTCGTCTGTGCTCATCGGCACAATGAACGAGCGACCAAACGAGGACAACGGTAGGCGCAAAAGAGCAGAGAGGCCCAGTATCCCCTCACAAAATAATTACAAAACGAATTCGTCGCTCCACATGTTTGTTGATGTTTTTAGCTTGTAGGCCTAAGACATGAACAAGAGGACAAATTTTTTTGGAAGTTCGCGCCTAATACGATCTAGTCTTTGCAGTGATTCACCTGATAATCACTTTTTTTGTGTTGCAGCTAAAAGGTGCACAGCCAAAATCGGTTATTTGAAGTTCAAACACGCTATCCATTGCGTGTTTTTAATCGATGTTTTTAAATCGCTTTTTTCAAACTGGTCCTGTTTACTGCGAGAATAAAAGCGATTTTTCAAAAAAGCGATTTTTAATCGATTATTTCTTTCCAGTAGAAACGGGCCCAATGTGTAAAAGTAAAAGTAAACTTTCTCACTTGGTAAAAGGGAGAAAGTAGTAACTGTTTCCCATCGACCATCTTGGATTTGCGATCTCGGAATTTAAGAAACAAAAAATAGTGCCCTCATTCTCCTTTTTTGGAAATATTAGGACGAGAAACTACTTTTTTTATTTGGCGTAAGGTAGTGCAGTAGTGACACAGTGATTACCCTAAATGCTCGAACAGCCTCCAGCAACTGAAGGAATATCATTTCCTCAGGGGTCCTGAAATGTATGAAGTACAATGCCTTGACATTTGATGTTAAATGTCAAGGCATTGTATGAAGTACAATGCCTTGACATTTAACATCAAACAATATACCCAAGTGTTTCCAAGTACACCTTTTGATATTGTGGTTCTGCTTCTCAACCCTGAAGTCGAAGGTTCAATTCCTCACTGTAGCACTTTATCTATTGTTGTCTCTCTCTACCCAGGAGTACAAGTGGGTACCTGTTAGGTTCAAACACGAAATGTGCTGATTACTGCAGCTATAACACTATGGAATTCTCCCCAGAGTCCTGAGTGTGTTTCATAATGATATGTGATTAATAATAATCATGCGCTTGATATAACAACCGGTTGTAATAATATTAAGTACATAGAGGTCGCTCATTATTATTAATATTTATCCCATAAACAGCTCATACTATAAGAGGGGGGTGTGGTAGAGAGGAAGGCAAAATGCATCTAAATTTTTGGTTATAACAGTCTGAATGAAGTACTTACTATGGTGTATGGAAAAAAGAGGCCCGGGAAAAAATAACCCAAATGACATTTAGGTTAAAATGGCCCCAATGATAAAATTCAGTAATAAAAATTATATTTTTTTTAATCTTCTTCTTTTTTAATCCAATTGTTTAAATTCTGCAAAATAACAAGAACTAAATAACAAGTTATTCATTTGTTGCCATTTATTCCTGGGCCTCTTTTTTCCAGGGCCATTTTTTCCGGCGCCATGTTTTTCCAACAACTGCTACATAGAATAGTTGGACGAAATGGGTACAATCAACTGGGAAAAAGACTGAAAGAATTGAACATCAGTAAAATTCATTATCATTATTACCTTTATAATACTAAAACATATTTTTCGAAATTTCCAGACATAAATATTAGCTATACCAAGGAGATTTTTAATACCTCCTTGGTTATAGTATGTATTTGCCAAACAGTAAAGACAGGAATACGCCACAAAATATCCCAAACATTTATCCAGCCTCAAGGAATACATTCCATTACCATTGATTCCGGCTGGGAATACAATTCATTTGAATGAACTAATCAAATCAAAATAGAAAATGACTCCTTTCTCTTCACTAAGCAGTTTAATAACATCCCTATTTTATAAAAGAATGATCTAATGTACAATATAGTAGGCCCTGTATTCTTATACATAAATTGTGAAAATCAAATTTAGTGTATATCTACTACTGATTTTGCCAGTGATTTGTAATTTTAAGAATTTGAAATAGGTTAATGATTGATTTGTGTATGTTTGAGTTAATCAGATCAATGTTTATTCCTACTGCATGTCTGTGTTTTGTTTCTGTAAGGCCAAATTACAAGCTATTTTCTTCCCTTTTTCAGGCCGAAAGGGGTTCTTAGCAGCTCAGCCCTTTTCCCTTCCTGAGTATAACCTTAAACCACCACCACTTGACCAAAGGCCTAGATATTTGTTGCTATGTTTGGCAGCTGTCTGTATTGTAGCAGAAAAGAGTAGGGGAATACAATATTCTTTTAAAAACATTGGAACTTTTTGCTGAAATTGTTGAACTATAGAATAATAAAATTTTCAAATTCCTTTTTTACATCATTACATTTATAATTTCAATATGTAAGTACAGTATTAGCATTAGCAACACATCTATTTTTTAAGCTACTAATAAACTTTTATTATTAACATATACCTAACTAGAGGGCTTACCTCCACCCACATCATAATTCTCCTCAGTATAAATTTCCCCTGCATATTGTCCCCATAAAAAAATAAGAAAGGAAAATAAAGAAAACAAGTAGACTCCTTGGGATTTGAACCCTGGACTGGTAGTGTGGAAAACACTCTTCTTACCACTACCCCTAACTGCTTTCTCACTTTGAAGTTATTGGTCATGTGAGCCTATATAAGCACACACACTCACACCTCTATACGGCAAACAGTTTTACAAGTTTTCGATCATTGTGTTCTTGACCTTTGACCCTGAACCTTTAAAATTTAGTCACTTCCAGATCTCTGGTAAAGGAAAATTGTGGCCAAATTTGACAAATTTCTGATAACAACTGTTTCAAAAAATTTGTAAAAAAGTTTTTTTGTTGAATATGACCTTCAACTTTCAAATATCTTTGGTCATCGAACATTGGGTCCAAGTTTGCAAATTAAAACTATGGGCTGTACACAAATAAATAAAAAAAAAAGTTTTTTTGTGACTTTGACCATTGTGACCTTGACCTTTGACCCTGACCTTCAAAATTCATTCAGCTCTAGATTTTGGGTAAAGGAACATTGTGGCCGAGTTTGACGAATTTCTGATAAAAACTGTGGGCTGTAGGCTGTTCACAAGAAATAAGCCAACAGTCAAATAAATAGCTAAATAAAAAAAAACCAGGCGAAAACATAACCTCCTTTGGCGGAGGTAATAAATATTTTAGTGCATCAGTGTTTCGGGGAATGTACGGGGAATATCACGTTCCAACTTGGGGATATTAAATTTTTTATTTTTTTTTTTTTTGGTCATCCTAGCATTTATAATTTAAATATTTAACTACAGTATTATTATCATCAGCAACACATCTATGTATAAGCTGCTAATAAACTTATTATTATCATATCTAATAAATATTTTAGTGCATCAGTGTTCAACTGTCCTAATAAATTTTCAAGTGTTTTAATGCACATGTGCATGTTATGGTCAATTTAAAAATAACATGGTGTAGTCTAGTAGGTTGTGTCGAGGAAATATGGTATATCTATCGAAAATCATTAAATTAATAACAATGTATATGATAGATAGCTTAAAGCCATATGGTAATCTTAGCAACATGAATACTGTATTTGTTTTTATGAAACCAGACCTGGAGTCATGTGTACCTGAAAATGTGCTTATTGATCAGTCCTATAATACTGTAGGTTACCCTAATTAATATGAATAATAAATATTTAATATTAATCTTATCGTTCTATACAATGTTTCTCCTTAGGGAGGTTAATAAATGAATTGAAATGAAATTGAAAATTACAGGTATTAACATTTATTTGTTCATAATTCATGGTAAATATTATACTTAAATCCATTTATGTATTCTTAGAATCAGCTCTACTGGTAGATAAGATCAGTGGCTTCAATCAACTTAGAATTTAAAGCATAGTTATAACTTAAGAACACCAAGTACAGTTCATAATGAGTGGGCTGACTTTTCATATCCTTAGTCCCTTAGTTAATACCATTGTATTATAGGAAATGTCTGAGCTAATGGCGTGTCTTGTTTAATGTATTAACCAAAAGTTAATGCAATAGAAAGTACTGTATATAATTTTCATCTAGCACCAATTTCCATTTTAAGGATTGTAAGTTAATTTAAATAATTAATGTGTCCATTAGACATGCATGCAAATTAAGATGCTTACCGTACTTGAGCAAAAGTAAAATATTTCTCAGTCATTTCTTGTGAGTGTAGATTAGCTAATTAATAGATTGAGAAATTATGTTATTTTCATCCAGCAGGATTTTAAGTTAATTTGAGTGATTAATGAGTTTATTATACTTGCATGCTAATTATTGCATACTTGGTTCCAAGTTGATGGAATAAAAATGACGTAAAATGACGTACAGAGTATGTATTTTTCAGTTCACCCTTCACAACATATATTTCCCAGAGGCACTTCCGTGTTGTGTGTGTGTTGATAAGTGTTGGATGCTAATATAGTATAATAAATGTTATTTTTCCCAGTCTAAATTTACGTTAAGGATTGTGAGTTAATTTAAATATTAATTGATGAGTTTTCTTGCATGCTAATTAATATTTATACTTGATTCTAAGTTGTTATTACCTACTATATAAGCAAAAATAGGAATGACAGTATGTAATTTTCACCCTTCACAACATACATTTCCCAGAGGCATTTCTTCTTGTGAGTGTTGATTAGAGTTGGATGCTAATAGACCAATTAATTGTTTGAACTGTGCATGCTCATTTCCAAGGCCAATCAATATAAACCTGTTTTGTGTATGTTTAAGTCGATTGACCTTGCTACAACATGAATTGGCTTATTAGGAACTTTGAATTGGCTTATTAAGAAGTTTAAATCAAGTGATTCAATTCAATCTTTATTGGTCCAATATATTTAAAAAATTCCATCAGAAAATCTTTGTTTATACACTACAATACATAAAATGAAGTAATTCAATATATTTATAAAAGATTAAGAAACACAATTCAATTTACAATTCAATAGAAACGTTAAATTATTGATTCTTCTAAAATCTTTACTCTCTAAGCTTTGTAAGGAGACTTGGTTTATAAAGCATCACATTTATAGCTTTGTCAATACCGTAATATCACATTTTCTTTGACAGCAATCTTGTATGCCCATATTTAGTCATGATGTGCCTATATATGGTCATGATGTGATATTACATGTCCTTTTCAAATAAAATTTTAAAATCTGGACAGGGCCTTGGTTTATAAAGCATCACATAATTAATATAATTTATTAAGAGGACGAATAAATATTAGCCAGCTTAAAATAAGCTGAATCGTTATCCTCAATAAATATAGTTAACAATAGTTATTCGCCACTGTATTTGCTTGCATTATAATTCTTTTTAGATATTGATGCTTGGCAAGACAATAGACATTGCTCATAATTTATCCTTCACATCCTGTATTGGGTGAAAGATAATACACAGAAGAAATACGTAATCTCCTCGACGTGTCTGCCAGTCACTTTGTTTGCCGTGCAGTAATTACGTCACCTAAAGTAATCCCCTGTGCCTTTTAGTTGTGTTGGGAAAATGCTTTCTTGCTGTGAATTTGTGTCGGATGTAATCGGCAAGCAATATGGGTTAGTCTTATAATGGTCGTTTTTTTTTTTTTTGTTTTTTTTTTACTAGGAAGTCTGAAAGGCTTTATACTGGGCCTCAAGGAAGAACAATATTATTATCAGAATAAAGGAAGGTTTCTATTTTGTAGTGTATCTGGATTTTTTCAGTTACATTATGAGGGTTGGAGTAGGCTTAATTATAGTAATTGAAAGTAAAAGTAGGAGTATAACCCATAAGTGGCTTGCTACATCATTGTGTAGACGTGGCGTGGTCCATGACTACAGTAGCAGCCATAAAGAGACACTATTAATTACTTCATATTTTATCATTTAACAACAATGATTAAAGTGAACCACAGTTTTGTGGCAATAATAATTGAGATATGCTCATAGTTCACACGAACAAGATGTGTAAACTTTACTTACAATACTAAGTCCTTATCTAAGGAGACTTAATCCTACCAACCGAACCGTGTGCAGGGAATGTCTCGAACAAGAGTTGAATTTAAGGTTGTACTTAGCGGCGTCACTGACAATAGTATTATAAGTCTGTGTACGACTCATACCAATGGCCATACAGTTTAGAACAGTTGTTCTGGCAAAGAAATGAAAGACTTGTCTTGGTGACACTATACTTATAATAATAATAATAATAAATTAATTTTTATAGTGCAGAAATTTAGCTAGAAAATGCTATGCACTTTAATTGAAAGCAAAAGTGGGATCAGAATTAAAAGAAATCAAATCAACAATCAGAAATTTATCAAAATAATAACAAGTTAATTTTAAGATTTTTTTGGTGATCTGCTTCACGTTCGGATCACCTCTTGTTATTGTCAGGATCATCATCATCTTTTTTTTTTTATTCTTCCTTTCTCCCCATTTCTTGTTCGCATAATATCTCAAAATTGCCGTGAGCTACGAACATGCTCGCTTCAACGAACATTTGGCTTGGCCTGGAATAATTACAGTGAGCTGTTCAATGTACCTCTAAATTATATTTTCTGTATAATTTAAGCTTCTTATTATTCCAGCTCTAAGCTTCCTATAATTGGACAGAAATAATTAAAACACTACAGCCATAAGGCCAAGTAAAAAAAAAAACATGTTTCACGTCCGGCTTTTTTTTTAAATTGAGGAAGCAGCCTTTTTTATTTTTTATTTTTCAAAATGGCCGCCATTCTACAGACTTGTTGACATTTCCCGTCTAGTTTTGTTCAACATATAAAATTTAGGAATCATTGTTACTGTATACAATCGGAATGCAACATATAGTCCCAATCGAATACGGCAATTGTATGCATGACAAACGCGCTCTAGTGAAGTGAACTCGAGGTTTGCTGCCTTACGCCCAGAGTAGGCGACGGCCTAGGCCTAGCCTAGAGATATCGGGCTAGCCTAGGCCTAGCCTAGGTAGAGATATTGGGCTAGCCTAGGCATAGCTTTACTATACGAAAGGTTAGACAAAGATATTGCACTATTTTAGGCCAGGGTATTTATTTTCCAACATTTAATTCTAAATTTTTGATATATTTTTTCTTTATTTTCATGAATTTTCCAAAAATAAAAAATCAAAAAAAAATCCAGGCTGGCGAAAAAAACGATGCGGGCGGGTACGCGAAACATGTTTTTTTTTTTACTTGGCCTAAAGGTTTTTGTATAGCAATCATGATTTAATTATAATAAACATTTATATGATCTTAAGTACGTGTATTACAGTATATTGTACCATTTTTAAGTAAATAATAAGGGTCGTACTAAACACCACACAGAACCACACGGATGCAACAATGATTAAAGTATTACCACACAGGAGTAGAAAACTGCTTAATAATCAATAAAACCAAACTCTTATAACAATAATTGATCAAAATTGATGTATTGTATGTTGGTTTCGTCTGCCGTGTTTCAGAAAGTAATGCGTTGACTTTATCGTGTGGTAATATTTTCATCATTTTTGCATCCATGTGTTCGTCTGTGGTTCTGTTAGGTTCCGTGTGGTGTTTAGTAGGACCAAGTAATAATGGCAGGTTCCGTGTGGTATTTAGTAGGACCGAATAATAATGGCACAGAAGGTATATGCCTAGAAAAGAGATTCATTCATAAATTCACTATTAAGAAAACATTCTACAGAGTGGTGAGCAAAACACTAGTGAACAAATAATTAAGTAGGATTAAATATAAGAAGTAAATAAAATATTATACTAAAAAATGACAGAAGAAAGAAAAGGAGAAAATATTAAATTGTTTGTTTTTAAATTTGAAAATGAATGTATTGATAGTCCCAAATAACAGCTGTGGCTGAATGAACACCCTCACATGTGGTTGATTGTATTTCCACAATTAAATCAGAAATATTGATATCTATTTTTAAAATTTTAACACAATAAATACTTACCTGGATATTAGTTGGTAATTACAAATGTTTTCAAAATTGAACATCCCTAAAATATAATAGAACTGTCCATTTATTCCCATATGGTAATAATGATGAGGATAATTATGATAATTATAAAATTATGTGATTTGATATCACTTTTTAGTATACATATTTTTAATTGAATTATCCCTATATATTTCAGATTTCAGGTTGGACTCTCTTAATAATCTAATTGTGATTCAAGTATGCATTTTATTTATTCTTAATTGGGAATAAAAGCAGATGTCATTTAGAATAATTTAAAATATCATTTCAAACTCCTCTTATGTCACCACTACACGATAACTGCAAAAAATATATGATTCAGGTGGGAATCGAACCCATGACTTCTAGCAAATTAGCATGGTGGTTTCTTCTGATATTTATTTTTTGAAGTATTTGGGAACATACTGAGCATTTAGTACGATAATATTTCAGGTAGGGCAAAATATCGCTCCTATTAAATTTCCCGACACAAACAACAATGGTATATTGTACCTTACTGAAATATGCAAAAGACTATTAATACTCATTTTTTTTTTTTTAATTTGTATAATATGAATGTGACCTATCTTTTAATATAAACATGTTTTTTTTTTGTTTTTTTTTTTCTGTACAGACCTTTTGCAAAAATCCAATTTATTATCAGACAATGTGTTCCATATGTGTTTGATTCAATGACCGGGGTAATAATGTGAAGCGCTTAGAGGCCTTGTAAATGCATGAAGCGCTATATAAGAACGACATATTATTATTATTATTATTATTATTATTATTATTATTATTATTATTATTATTATTATATGGAGTCTATTCATAGGATATATAGGAACAGAATTCTTTAATATTACTATAATGAAATGCAAATCACATTTTAAAATATCACATAATAATTGTTGCCTTGGTGAAGTCTTGATCATCATTCTGTTGGCCATTAATGCTTTCTATATGTGCTTATGTTTTTGTTTATGTAAATTCATACTTTGTGCGAAAACTCATTAAGGTATGAATGCACTGTAGTGTAGTGTAGAAGATGTGAGAAAATGTGGTTTAGTATCTATTTCAGGCCTCTTCTTGGGTTACTCAATCATAGTTCACTTTATTCATACAGTAGTTCTATAACCAATTTTTTTTGTAAGAAAAAAAAAACTTTATTTTTTTTTTTTTGTTAGTACAATATGGATTAAAAAGAACAGGTTTTCTAACAACAAATATTTTGCTAGTACAATATGGATTAAAAAGAACAGGTTTTCTAACAACAAATATAAAAATGTGTTCATTTCCTTGCTCAATTTTCTGACAAAATATGTTACTACTTGTTAGTCTTATATTTTTTTAAATCATTGGTGTTCAAATGCTTATTTGGTTTATGTGCAATGATCTTTGTTTACATACTGTACAAAAATATTGTGGTAATAATTGTTTGGAAGCTGGAGGCCGTATGGTGAGTGCATTAAAACTTTTAATTTTCAAGTTAACCGTCAACAGATAACACACTGTTTGTACAATTTGCTGTACCGGAACACTTAACAGAAATGTAAAAATTTGTTTAGTAAGGTATTTCTTGATACCAAGTTTTATATTATTCATGGTTAATTGCGTATTATTATTAAATTGAAACATTCAATGGAGTGTATAGCTGAACTGTAATCCTAGAAGTTTTATCACACTTTTGAAAAAAGAATGAGGATATGTTATAGGGTTTAAAAAAACCTTTTTATTTATTTTTTCTAGTACAGTATGAATAAAAAGAACAGGTGTATTTCTAACAAAAATATGTTACTACTTGTAAGTCTATATTTTTTAAATCATTGGTGCCCAAATGCTTAATTGGTTTATGTGCATTGATCTATGTTTACATACAAAAATATTGTGGTATTATAATTGATTGGAAGCTAAATTCCATATGGCGAGTGCATTAAACTTTAATTTAAAAGTTACTGTAACTGTCAACAGATAACACATTGTACAATTTGCTGTGCAGGAAAAGTTAACAGAAATGTAAAAATTAGTTTAGTAAGGTATTTCTTGATACCAAGTTTTATATATATTATTTATGGTCAATTGCGTATTATGCAAATACCTTGAGGAAAATGTGTCCTAAATTGAAACATCCAATGGAGAGTATCGCTGAACTGTAATCCAAGAGGTCTTATCACACTTTTGAAAAAAGAATGAGGATGTGTTAATAGGGTTTTTTCATGGAACCAGGGGCCAACTATTCCACTTTATTTTCAAGGGTTGTTCTCACACAGAGAAATAGGTAATTATTTGGTGTATCGATTTAAGTATCTTACTCAGACTATCAACAACACTACTGATTGTGTAATTAGCTGGCTTTATATCTCAGTTGGTAGAACTGAACTAACAATCCAAAAGTGATGGGTTCAGATCTCTATAGTGAACAATAAACTGCACTTTATGGTGACTGGCAGTCGATTGAATCAATACAAAGCAACTTTGTCGTACAATATTTTAACCGACTTAAAAATATGAGTGAAGATAAATGGCCACGGTTACTGTTTAAATCAATTTTTCATGTTGAAAATAACCTTAAATGGCAATGGCTAACCAAAGTAAAAGGCTTATTAAACAAATGTAACCTTTCATCAATGTACAACATGGAACCACAAACATTAGGCCGACCAGCCCTCCATAAACTAACGTTAGAATACCGCACTTTCGGCGGTAAAGAACAATTAAAACCTCATAAAAAAGGCAACTAATCCGTTTACCCATAATTGAATCCAAGGACACCAGTGTTAAACACTCAGTACTTATCCTTGATAATGTGTTAATCCAATTAATATAGTGAGATAACGTAACGTTAGTTTATCGTGGGCAGGTTGAGCTAATGATAACTGGTTGAATAAATTTAAAAAGACAAATATGGAAGTTGATATGAATACTGTAGATGGTTTAAAATTGCTAAATCAAAGAGGTCACTTACAGAGTATACCAGATACAAAGTTCACCCTTCGATCGAACCTTATCTCCTAGATCAGACTAACTTTAAAGCGGTGTCTCTTAAATTTAGAGCCTGCACTAATTCTCTGGACCTAATAAAATAAAAATATAGTGATGGTGGGCTGGCTGGGCCCCTTGAATCTGCCACTGAAATACTCATCAAAAGTTTTTTAAATTATCCTTTTTAGTCATAATTATGCCCGCTTATATATTTCGTGCAAACTAACATTCATAAAAATAATGATTTATTATCTACTGATTAGCTTGTAACGTATTCAAAATTTGAACTATGAAAAACGAATTAAGATAAACTTAAAACAGTCATTAATTTAGTCTTATTGCATGTACATTACTTTTAAAGTCAATCAAGAGGTTTTTGCTTTTCTCCTCTTTTTAAATTTCACTTTTGTGTAAGTAATATTGCGATAAATTATTGTGAATGGAAATAATACCGTCTGATTTACGATCAAACAGGACTAGGGAGATAGGGAGCACACAAAACATTAGTTAGCATTTTGATTTTACAAACATAAAGGTGATTTACTTAATTTATCATTATCAGTGGTGGCTCCAGGAAAACGAATTAGACGGGGGACAGGGAGGGACTTGCACGTTGGAAAAGTAGATCACCTCAGCCCCACCATGGTTGGGGCTGATGAAAGAAAATTTATGATTATGACACCTCTAGATTGCCGGAAATCCGGGCACTCTCAGACCTAAATTTTAATTCTAATTTTCCTTTGTTTTTTTCCCAATTAAAAAAAATAATTTTGAAAAAATTAGGGCCGGCTCGGCCCCACTTGAATCTGCCACTGATTATTATGGCGTCATTGTGAGACTGCGTCAACGTAACACTGGGGTTAGTAAACTTTTGGTAGACTTATCACTTAATCGAAATAGGTAGACATCATATCCGTGAAATTAGAAAAAACAGTAATCCTATGTATGTAGATAATATTAAACACTAGTTTACGTACGGGTCATAATAATATACAAAAAGAATAAATCGTTTATATTAGAAATTGTGCACTTTTGAGTTTGTAAAAACATTGGCCTAATAAGGATACATGCTTCCAATTTCAACAATGTTCAGTACATTGTTTTCACAATAAATTTAGCCTCTGATAGTCGTTGCACCCATAAAATCGATCTAGTGGGTTTCTGAGATGGTTACAATGTTTAAACAATTGCGTTTTTACTTGGTTTTGGTCCGGAAAATACGTACCGCACTTAGAAAAGTGAACAGACAAAATTCATGAGTCATGCGTAATTGCTATTCTTTCCATTCGCTTGTAAAAGTGGGGTTTTAATTATAGAAGATTGGTGAAAAGTGTATGTATGTATATGTATATACCGGTATATTGCACATGTATTTATATCCTTGAAGTACATTTTTACTAGCTAGTTCCTCATTGTATTTCTTGCTGACCTTTGGTACTGTTGTATTATTTAAGTATTTTCCTTGTGAAAGTAATTCTATATAATATACATATATATATATATATATATATATATATGAATGTATAATACATGTGTATGCTTGAGTATGTGTATATATGTATGCGAGTATATGTATATATATATATATGTATGTGTATAATGTACATGTATGTGTGCATATGTTTATTTCCTTATATTTTTGTTGACAATATATATTTTTGCTGTTAACATTTTGTAAAAAGTTGTTATTTTGGATGCATCGTTAGGAATTGTCTAACGTGTCGCTGTTTCAAAAAACGGTTTTCTCAAAACTATTTCTCATATCGAAAATTTGTGTTTTTGTTTCTTCTGATATTCTTGTAAAGTATTATTTGTGAAGACAGTTCTTAGTGCTTGACTTCTTGGCTCCCACATGACTATAGATGTTGGGTTGAAATCCCTATAGGGAAAATACTGGGTTGTTTTTCTTTTTCAAAAAAATTTTTTATCTCTAATAATTAGAGATTTAACACTTAAGTTAGTGTGATGGAATATTTCCATTAATACCTGTCATGGCATTAAAATGCGTACTGTTGCTCTTTAGTGTTCATCAATTAATCATTTCCTTGTTTACCGTCTGAAGTAGATACTGTAGCTCCATTCTCTGTTATTGGTGATCCGCTTCACGAGCGGATCACTTCTTGTTATTGTCAGAGATCATCCTCTTCTTTTTATTCTTTCTTTCTCCCCATTATTTGTGCGCACGATATCTCAAAATTGCCAAGAGCTACGCACATGAATGTTTGGCTTGGCCTGGAATAGTCACAGTAAGCTTTTCAATGTGCTCAGTCATGTGTGAGGTCATCTACGCACAATTTTGCGTTTTTACATTATCGATTATATCTTTCTAACCAATTGTCATTTCTAAATCATATTCAGTGGGCATAAACTTCAGGTCAAGGTTGAACGTCACGCACCAAAATATGCGTCAAAATTTTAATATGATCAAAATCACTTTTCGACTAAATTAGAGCATGTTTCAGGCCATTTCAAAAATTTTTTGACATTTTCCACTTTGCGCACGCATTTTCAATTGTGCAGCACGTACGTAAGCTAGGAATTATTATGTTTTATTACATATTTTCAGTTCCTGACATTGTATTTACAAATTTCCATTTTTTGGTCATCTTAGGGCCAATAGCAATGCCGTACACGCCCATCAAACACAGGCATCCTTGCACGCGTTTGTGCTGACATACAGTGAAAATATGCTAAAATCAGGCCTATTTTTAATCTGTTATAGCTCCTTAGGATGATCGGTAACCCTCTTTTTTTATTACATATTCTGAAAGCACATAAGTTGTAAATATGGTTTTAAGGATCATAATGGCTGATCGGACATTGTGACGTCATCATTTTGGCATCTGAATTCAAAGAAAGTGAATTATAGCTATGACGTTATTTTTGAAAATACGCATTTGAGCATATCTCGCTTATCCTTGACCTAATCTTTCTTTCCTCAAAACATTGATGACCTCATATCATCTTTCCATTCAGTGAGCATAAACTTCAGGACAAGTTTGAATGTCATGTACCTTAATTTTCCGTTCGCGGGTCTTAACGTGTGCGTACATGTGCGTCAAAATTTATGCTGAAAATTATACCTATTTTTAATCAGTTATAGCTCCTTAGGATGAAAGTTGACCCCCAATTTTTATTACATATTCTGAAAGCAAATGAGCTGTAGATATGATTTTATAGATTATTATGGATGATCGGACATTGTGACTCATCATATTGCCATCTGAATTTTTTTTAAATGAATTTTAATTTATAAAGTCATTATTATTATTTTCATTGAACGTATCTTGCTTATTCTTGATTGATCCTCTCCCACATGTGAGTATGTTATATCTGACACAATTCTCTTTTGGAAGTTTGCCTTAATTTTTCATTTTGATGACGTCGTCATGGTCAAAATGAATAATTTTTTGGACCCCTCTCATCTCTCTTTCTTCAAATATCTATGTGAAAACTCCACAACAGAGGGCGGCAGAGTGTATTTCGACGCTATCAGTCTAATATATAGTTCATATGAAGGGAAAATTTGTGTGGCATTACCAAACAACAGGCGTTTTTAAATGACACTTTATCAAGGTTAAATTTTGTGTGCCATTACCATCCACATCGTGACGTGCACGTATGTGTGTGTTAAAATTTGAAAATCCTCAATATCACTTTTCAGATAATTTAAAGTACATTTCAGGTAATTTTCAGCATTCCAAAACTTCCCATAATTTACGCGTCTTACGTCCATTTCCACATGCACAGCACATACTAAAGCTGAAAATTACGTTTCATTACATATTTTGGGTTCCTGATACTGTATGC
>NW_022728604.1:1038537-1051572 GCF_011630105.1 Anneissia japonica | reverse complement strand
AATGTTATGAGCCAAGAAAGGTGAGGGCTGTCTCTTATACACATCTAGATGTGTATAAGAGACAGAGAATATTAAGAGAGAAAATGCATTTTAAAAAAAACAGTTATTTTCCTTTCCATACAATACACAGCCTGTCATTTTTCTCCAAATTTGGGTTTAATGAATTCAGCGAACATATATTTGTATTGACTATGTGTGAAAACTAATTACTAATGTTTGGATAGTAGAAGAGTTTCATGATGAGAAATGATTAAGTGTGTAAATTACCCATTTTAGGCTCCATCCAGACTTAGGGGTTAGATTATTCCTTTACTAAACTTCATCCTTTTTTCTCAAAAGAATCAACAAGGAGGGAGGGTATATTTAAAAAAAGAATCAACAATGAGGGAGGGTATATTTAAAAAAAAGAATCAACAAGGAGGGAGGGTATATTTAAAAAAAGAATCAACAAGGAGGGAGGGTATATTTAAAAAAAGAATCAACAAGGAGGGAGGGTATATTTACAACAAAATAATTTTGATTACTTGGTTAACAAAATATATTTCCAAATTGCTATTTATGTGTTTTTCTAATTTCTATTTTTTAATTATTTATTTCACAATGTATGTAGTTATTATTGATTTAGATGAATCATTATTTTGCGGTTTTTTGTTTTGTTTTTTGTTTTTTTAGTTCTTAGGGTATTTCTTTTAATGTAATTGATAATTAATGTTCTGTTTTATGTACACTATGTGTTTAAGATAACTAGAAAAAAAAATGATGGAAACTTAGTTTACAACTACCTGTGATATGGATATTCTGATGAAGAAACTAGTCTCTTATGTCATCGTCATACAATTTGTGCTAGAATTAGGAAAAGGGAGACGTCATTGCCATTACAGTGAGCCAGCCTGTTTAATCTGGATATGAACAGTTTTGGCGTCTCTGCATCATATGAATTAACAAACTGTTCTTAGTCACAGTTTATTTTTCAGTTGTTATTTGTCATTCTTGAATACAGGTGTGTTAGACAAATCTTTACCTTAATCATTATTATGTCTAGTAAAATATATTGATATATTTATAATCAATTATTAATTAGTGTAGCATAGTTTTTGATCAGTGGATTCACTGAGTATAATAGGTAGACTTACTTGCACATGCAAAACAACATTTTCTGAATTTTTAGTGGGTCGCTGTTTTCGAAGTTCCTACCCAGTTCAGTTTTTTATTATCGATTATGAAAACAGAGACCCAGACATAGAGAAACAGAAACCTGTTATTCGAGTGGGTCTCCGTCTGTTTTCGAGACACCCATGTAGGAATTGTATGGTTTCCTTCGATCTTTAAAATTTGTTTAGATAAGTTTGCATATGAATATATTACAGTATATAATATATTCTGTATACTATTATAAATGACTGTGGTATATATAAATTCACATGACAGGAAGGTGCTTAATGATATGAGAGCTTTCATTTTCAAAATACTACTATTTTTGGAGTGTCTCTTTTGTGTGTGTGTGCATATTCCTGGTAAGTCAAGATATTACTGGTCCTAAAGGAGCCTTTAAATATATTAAACCTTGGAAGTATTATACCACCATGTTCAGTGCTCATACTAAACTGGTGAAAGTTGGTTATGGTCCCTGCTCTATAAATGTTATGAGCCAAGAAAGGTGAGGGTTGTTTGTCTTCCTGTGATAGTGGTGAATTTTTATGATAAATGTATAAGTTAATTTTAACCATCTAGATCTACAAAAGAACAGCAAAATTGATTGAAAAAATATATAATCATGGCATAATCAAAAAAACCTTTCGTATGAAAACCTAAATATTTTACAATGCAAATGCTTGTATGTTGAACATGGTAGCAGAATTGTTGAACTTTGGAACAAGGAAGAATTGGAAATGACAGACTATTCCTTGTGCAAGCGTCAGGTTGTTTATAGCAAGAATGGGAAAGATACTACTGTATGCAGTTTGGAAAACGTGTTGTATATGCAAAATGGTGACGCAATTTCCGTCATGAAAACAGATTTTCGTAAAATCAAAAATTGCAGTTGCAATGCGGGCAGGCTATCTGGCACTCATTAAAAAAGCGGTTTAAAAAAATTGATTATTTTGTGTTTATCAGTAGAAACACACCCTTAGTGGAACAGTACATAATAATCTAAGACATGATTAGAATTTTGGAAGAAAAGGTCAAGGTCATTGACTTTTTTTTTTTTTTTTTTTTTTTTTTTTAATAGAATCGCCCATAACCAACCTGCGTATTGTTCGGTATTCAGGCACAGGATTGCACTCTATGAGAGTGACTGCTCTAGTTAAAAGATATTTTTGAAGCTAAATTTTCTTGCTTTTCAATTGTTTATTGTTGCTTTCACTTTGAAACTGATTTTCAGTACGGTGAGTCGAATGACCGAGCGGTTAGCAGGGGCGCCGCAAGCTATAGCCATAATATCGGCGCTGGTTCGAACGGTACGCTCGCCTATGGTTCTGGTGGTGGAACAAGTCTTCTCGGATAAGGACTATAAACCGTAGGCACAGTGTATACAGTGGCTTGTGTGCACTATAAAGAACCCAGTACATCCTTCGAGACGAGTAGGGGGATACCCCGGTGTACTGGAACAGACAGCCCCTGTGGTGGACGACGAGAGTTGCTGGTACCGGGTTACCGGGTAGCACAGACACGAAGGGACCCTTAGGGGCGGCGACGAAAGTCATTGTTCGAGTTCCTAGCCCACATTTCAAGCGCCCTGAGCATCTTACATTAGATGGATATGTGCGCTATATAAAACTACACTATTATTATTATTATTACAGTACATATACTCTCTAGATCTATAATAATAATAGTAAAAACTTTATTTAACTACGGAAAGACTTGTTCACCGCAATGGTGTTTTTAACAAGGCCGTAAAGGCATTGTACAATTCAACAAAACAGAAATTAAAACAAAAAGGTAAAAATAGACATTAAAAAAAGAAAATCACATTAGGGCCTACTGAAAGAAACTTAACTACATTAACTAAACCATAGAGAAAATATTTTCTCCATGACTAAACTGAATTATCGTAAATAAACTTACATCATTAACTATAATACTTTAATTGATTTTAATTTTCATTTTAAAATTGGAAATTCCTGGGAAAGTCATTCAAAGACCAATTTAAAGCTCATCTACTTGAATATACTAATAACATTTATATTTGATTTTTAAACCAAAAGACTCATAACCAGGAAGTCAAAGAATGGATGTGGGGAGGTTTTGCTTTGGTTTATACAATCCCATCCATTTTACGTACCCCTTGGTACCAAGATGCTGTGAAGTGCTTGTCCCTAGAATACTGTAAAACTTCGAATTGAATTGATTTTTATGTGAACTTTGGGTGGACTTTTTGAGAGATGAAGTTTTTTTCGAGAAGGGGCTTCTTTTCAAAATGAATGCTGTAAATTTTGGGAATTAGTACTATAAAACAATAAATAAGGTCACTGTAATAACATCAATCTGTATCATGGAGTGTATTAACCGGCATTATTGTGTGCAATATTCATGTTACTTCATATTTAAGGGTCAGCTGACTCGTTTGTGTTACAGATTTGCTTTAGCTGTCCCTGATCATCGTTTTGTTTCTCGTGCTTTTTATTGTATAGGGTCAAATAGATAGATAAAATAAATAAGTAAATTAAGAATTAAGTCACCTTAACTACTGTATAAACTAAGCATGTTTTTAATTTATTTCGTTTCTTTGAAATTCATGTACAGTGTATGTACTGTACTCGAAAAGAAACCTGTGCTATCTTGAAATGAAGCCCATGGTCATCTTTTCGAGGCTAATTTTGTAAACTTAAGAGAGGGCTTCAATTTGAGATGGGCTTCTCCTCGAGATTAAGTCTATTGTGCTTCAATTCAAGGTTTTACTGTACACAGAGTATAGTTCTTGTACATCATTATCTTTAATGGCATTTCTTTTGCAGGTAGTACCATGGTAGTACCGAATAGTGGTTCTGAAGTTTTGTATTCAGCAGTTATCATCATTATACAGCTGTTTTGTACTATAAGGAGTGTTTATTAGTTCAGCTGTCTCTATCCGCTATCAATGTATATCGTCCTAATCTCACACCAAGCTTTAGTATTGTATATTATCTTGTTTCCTGGACTGTGTTTTACAGACTCAATGATTCCTGCAGTAATTCTATTCTATCTACATTTAAAACTCTTCTATTATAGAGTACAGGTTTCCCTCCAATTAAAGACCATTTTTGTTACTGGGGTTTTGATGGTGTTTAGTACCTTTGGTCTCTAATTTGAATAATAAAGATAAAACACATTTGTTAATTTGGTACCACAGAAGCGTGCAGGTGGCCTTTAATTGGAGGGGTACTTCTTGAGTCGCACCTAATTCTACAGCAAATGTGTTTGTTTTCTTTTTTTTTTTATTGTGAAAAACAATGCAGTTGTATTGTGATACACATTAGAATTATACATTAATATGTAATTACATTTTTATTCTTTTCAGTGAAAATACTGACAATTCAACAATGTATCATTACTACGAGCCGAATGGAACAAAGGAATGTAGCTACTATAGCTGGAGTGAACACAATTTGAAGTCGGGTCATTTGTTTATGACAGAAAAAGCTGTCTTTGCCCGCTGGGCTCAGAAGTTTGACATCCACTTTCATCATCCGGAATGGAACATTACGGCTCTCGCCAACTTCACAAAAACAGGAATAGATACTCCTTTCGTCCGCGCTTTCAGGAAACAGAAAAAGCGGAAGACGAGGGTTATGCGTAGAAAGGCACGTAAGAAACCCACACGTGGTTGTAGGACTGTTAAATGTGCTGTCATCTTATCCCTAATGCCTGTATTAGCTCTTTACGTGTTTTCCTTCGCGATTTGGATTGCCATCCGGAAATCTGATCCTGATTCCGATGCGTTGTTGTTGAATCATCAGAAGAGAGGGTTCTATGACGATGAGACCAGCTCATCAGAGGGCGATGATGATTTTTGATTAAATTAAATAATTTTATGTTCAGATGTGTCCTATGCTGTTGCTAGGTTACTGAGTTGGTAGTAATTTCCCAGGCAAAGAAAATGCAATTTAGTAATGTACTAGACGAGTTAGTCTAGTTATTAGCTACTGATTTATGAAAAAAAAAGTATGTGATTTTGTAATTTAATCTGTTTACATCAAACCAACATTGCAATCAAAAATTCTCATCAATTGTTTGTTTTTTACAAATGTACAGGAATTAAATCAGTTATTATTGACACTATTTTTATAATGCCTTGCGTATTACTTGCTCCTTTGCATAATTGTAAAGGATGCTTAAAATGACATAATATTATTGGATGTTTGCTAATACGGACTTTTTTTATATGAATATTGTTTACTTATGTGTGCTATTGGTGTTTCTTTAAATTAAAATTCGATATTGATTGTATTTACTGATCAAACTATTTATGGACAGCATCACTGTGTATCTTGGTTAAATTAAATGGTTTATGAACGAATAAATTAAGTAAATTCAAACTGCTATTTATTGGACGCCAGCAAATGTACAAGAACATAATCGCTTGATTACCTACACTATTTTTATAACTCTTTGCATTGAAAGGATGCAAGATACCTAAAAGGACATTATATTGTTGGATGTTTAAAACAATCACATTTTTTATTATGAATATAGTCAACATATGCGCACTATTAACATTTCTTTCATCAAAATTCCATATCTATTGAATTTACTGATCAAGAATTTGTTAAATATCATCACTGGACAGTATTGCTATTATATATTTGATGGCGTTTTAATAACTATATGACTTACAAACTAAATGAATGAATAACAAAATGAACAAAACGGATCAAGAATAATATAATTGAACCTCCAACCAACCATTATTTTTTGTATACCAAAACCTAGTAATGATACAAACATTATATTGTTCTCAGTAAATATATTAGCGAACAATTTAAAAAAAAACAAAGTGAGACTAATTGTCACTGAAATGTCATTGATAAATTATATATATTAAACTAGAAGAAAGAATTTGAATATTAAAACATAATCAATTTAGATACTATATCATGATTAATTCCATCCAGTCTAAAAGTATTAATGCTAGCTGTAGTATCTACATATTCATTAGTCGTCTAAATCACAAAGCTTATTGGGAATTTTATAAAGATTTTGCTATGCTTCCAATGAGAAAGAGGATGTAAAGTATCGTGTAAAAATCGTGAAATATTTTAAATTATAAATCCGTCTTGATGTCAGCATCCAGGATGTTTTTGACTTGGTGAAGGTAGTTTTTGCCATCAATGATTTAACTACATGCGAAAATGATAATTGATTTGACTGGTATGATAGTAAAATCTGATGAAAATATGATAATGCTATTACGATAAAAGTAAAGCTATATATAAAGGTGAGTGTGTGAGGATTGTTTATATTGTAGGACAAGGTATTTTTGTTACACAGTATGTCATTATTAGTACATGATTCTTATCAGCATATCAGTTTTTTCCTTGTGAGATGCATGGTGAAAATGACAATCAAACACATAAGTAAATTTACAATTCCGAGTGTCTAGTAATGCAATCAGTGAAAAAAAAAAACATTTTGTTAGATGCCTATATATATATTATATATATATATATATATATAATTTGTCCATGTATAGATTTTGATTCCCTGTTTCATCCAAAAGAACCAGATGTAGAAATATAAATATCATTAAGAAACGTAAGTGTGATTTAATGTCCTTGTTTGTTGAAATACATACTGTAGGATTGTAATGTAGGGTAATAAGTGTGTTGTTTTTGTTGTGAAGGTGAGCATTGCAGACATGGTGGAGTTAATAAGAGGATACTGAATTGTGTTCGTACAACAACTGATCATGATTGTAAATTTGTAAGTGATCAGGGTGCTGTATCAATGACTGTTAATCTCCCCCATGCTGTCTGTAAGTTTATGTAACAGTGCTATATATGTAAAGTACAAGTACAGTACGTTCATAATGTTTATAAGTAAATGTAACTGTACATTATTCAAAATGCATTTCTGTATGCACAAATATAGTTTGTCCTGCATCAGCTATTATGACATTTCTGTCATATTATAGTGTATATTGATACATAGTGAGTGTAAAATGCAAGTAATTGTGTATACATCAGGGTAATACATACATATTCCAGAAGACATATTTTCCATATTTTGTCAAGGACATTTCAAGATTTTTAAAAATTATTATTTGAAGGGTGGATTTACACATTTGTCCCTGGAATGTATTTAAATTCATGGGTAATGCTTCAATTTGGGTTTTCTTCCATCAGTGAATATCAATCAATTAATAATATTGGTTAATTCAATAAATAACATTTATTATTGAATGTCAGCAAATGTGTTGCTAAATATATATATATATATTGTAGATTTCAAAAATTAATCAACAACATACTGTGATTATGCTCCTAAGATATGTAATAATTGTTTCAACATCATTATTATTATTATTATTATTATTATTATTATTACAGAATATTTAATGTTACATTGATAGCATAGCCTTGTAACAGATATCTCATTTACTTCAGTGGAACCTTACAATAAACACAAGGAAATCTTTAAATCCATGATTAAGCCCTGCCTAGACTATCAAATTGTCTTTGTTGTATGCCCATATATAGTCAAGATGAGCCTATATATGGTCATGATGAGCCTATATATAGTCATGATGTGCCTATATATGGTCATGATGTGCCTATATATATAGTCATGATGAGCCTATATATGGTCACGATGTGCCTATATATGGTCACGATGTGCCTATATATGGTCATGATGTGCCTATATATGGTCATGATGTGCCTATATATGGTCATGATGTGCCTATATATGGTCACGATGTGCCTATATATGGTCATGATGTGCCTATATATAGTCATGATATGCCTATATATGGTCATGATATGCCTATATATGGTCATGATGTGCCTATATATGGTCACGATGTGCCTATATATGGTCATGATGTGCCCATATATAGTCATGAGCCTATATATGGTCATGATATGCCTATATATGGTCATGATGTGATGTCATATCCATATTTAGGCATGTCACATGTTTTTTTTTTCAAATAAAATGTGATAGTCTGGACAAGTCTGGACAGGACTTTAGCAGCGTTTAAAGCTCTGTCCACACTATCAAATTTTCTTTGATAAAAATCTGTTGTATGCCCATATATAGTCATGACGTGCCTATATATGGTCATGATGTGATGTCATCATGACCATGTTTAGGCATGTCACGTGTTTTTGTCAAATAAAATTTGATAGTCTGGACAGGGCTTAACAAGTCATTTAGGACTGTCTTTGTTTACAATTTTTTGGTGAAAGCCTCAGGATGTTGAATTGTGTGTCTATCATAGTTTTTAATAATAATAATAATAATAATAATAATAATAATTCTGGATTTATATAGCGCCTCACGTTGACACAACCTCAAGGTTGACATTGACACAACCATGTGTGCTTATACATTTTCTTGATTTTACTTTATATATAATCCTTTTCTTAGTTGAGTTTGATTTATTCATATTTTATCGCATATTTAGAAGGTGCTATTTAATAATGTAATGAATGTTATCAGAAATAGGTAAATATTTTTGTTTGTTTTGGTTTTTTTGCTTTACATATTTTCTATGAGAATATACATTTACATATATTATACAGGGCGTAGTCTGGTTTTGGGGGTGGGGGGAATTACAATGTGGAACTAAATCACAAAATGTGGGGGACCCCCCCCCCAAAAAAAAAAAAAAAAAAAAAACCCCAACCTACAGTTAGGGTATAGATCTTCCTGTTTGAAGCAATGAATCACATAATTTATCCAATGGATAAATTCTTCAGTTTTTTAAGTAATAATAATAATAATAATAATAATAATGTTTTTATTTAAACACTGTAAAAACTCAATCAACAACACCGTTAAATCTCAAATAACTTAATATAGTAATAGCAATGTTTAGTAGTGGAAGACTGATCATTTATTGGTGCTCTTTAATTAATATGTCCACTGTAATTGCAAGTACCCTCTCAACCTCTGACCTCTTGTGTATATGCCAGAAATTGTTCTAGTGCATAAACATTTTGGATATTTTTGCCAAGTGTAGGAAGTGGCAGTGACATGAAATGTAATGTTCAGAATGCTCTGAATCTTCTTAAGATTATGGTTTGTTTTAGAGTCGGGAAAAAAAAAACACAAATTAGCAATATCCAAAACATGCATTTGTATAATATATATAGATAAATATGACCCTAAAAAATACTTTTAGGGAGGATGAATTTGAACTAGTAACTAGTATCTAATTTCAAAATTAAGATATTTTAAACAATTGTTTTTTTTTGTTTTTTTTCCAAGTAAATTTAATTTTATTCATATACATGTCTATAAGTAATGTGTAGGTAGGTAAAAATATATATGACAGTGCTAAGTGGTTTTTGTATTTTTGATCTGTATGAGAATATTAGTTTAAGTGATCTTGTAGATACATTCCCTATCCCTAGGGAATTTTACGCTGCTGTGATTTTCCTGATGGTTTTCCCCTGTTTTACGATATTTTTGTGTTCTTAGTTAAATAACATGATGGTGGACAATCGTAGTAAACTACAGTTTTGTTAGAAACACTTGAATTTTTAAAAATGTGCATACTTCAGAAGTATAAATTGATTGTGATGTATCCATTGGTGCTTTATCTATGTAGACTCGCATATTTAGCAACACAGATCTACCGTTGTAAAGGTATCGTGTTTATTAATATCATTATGGATAACACTAGCTAATTGCGTATATAGTATGCTGTACGTGCATTTGTGCATACAGGGGAATTCTCAGAAAACCAATCTATGATCCAAAAACTTGAAATTATGGTGAAAGCGTCATTAATCATTATAATATATTATAATTCTTAATACATTAATCAAATATATATACATATTTATATATATGGATATATATATAAGTATAAGTATATAAAATGGTAGAAATATTTTGCTAGACACAGATTCAAATCATTGGTGTACTAATGTCAGAAATTGTTACAAAATGTCAAACTGTTACAAAAAATATTAATCTAAATGTTTAGTTTCTCTCACTTAAAGGCGCTCATAATTCATATTTATTGTAGTGTTGCGTTTTTGGTACAAGTTTTAACAATGATGAAAATTCTTTCAGTTTGTAGGTCTAAGAAAAGTTTTGTTGTGCTCATGTAACTTTCATTTTAAGCATTCATTATGCTCTTAATTAAACCTATTTTGGAATTGACAATTTTCAGTTTCTGTATTTGTTGCTTTAATCAGTTTAAAGCCAGGCTCTGGAGAAAGAATATTTTTTGATATGTTGAACAACTCATTTTTCTAAGACACAAAAACATTTTTGACAAAAATACTCGGAAGTGGTTAATAGATTTTTTAATATTAAAAACCTGGTGGTAAAAGGGTGTAACCACCACCCTTTTTTCCACCTTTTTCCCCCAGTTTTTTAAATATTCGAAAATCTGTATCTCATTGACTGCTCGCAAGATCTTCGTCAAATATGCTTTTTCTGTCTTAGAAAAATCAGTTGTAAACATATCAAAAAAGTTTTTTCCCGCTGGAGCTTGGCTTTAGATACAGTATGCTGTTTGTGATGAAGGAGTGTGGCGCAGTCTCTCAACCACGAAGTCGGAGTTTCAAATCCTTTGCTGTGACAATTTATCTACATTTGTCTCTCTTCACCTAGGAGTACAATTGGGTACCTGCTAAGATCTAAATAGCCCGTGGACTTGTGCTTCCCAGGGAGCTGAGGATGCGTCTCATAGGTGTCTGATCCAGTGAGTGGGATAGCGGACAGCACAGCAATACAGTATATCTGCTAAAAGTGGAGTATTATTGCTACTGTCGTTGTTGCGGCTATTACTGTTTTTATCGATATGAAAATATACCATTAAAAAACTACACTCAACTATGATTAAGTGCATCTTCTAGTTTGCATTCACTGGGCCAGCAGGGATGATGCCAACTTTACCCTCAAAGGTGATCCAGACCTCTCTGATCAAGGCAATTCAACAATTACCTACCTTGCTCTCATAGGCCTGTATATTTTTATTTTTATTTCTTTATTCTGAATATGGACATAAAACAAAGACAAGAAACATTCAAAGGATAAAAAAACAATGTTATATATATATATATATATATATATATATATACCCACAAACATAAAAAAAACATCAGAAATAATCATATACTGTAGGCCCTGCAATCTACAGTATTAATTATTATATAAGTATACAATTTAATAAACATCTTTGATTTTTTAATTTGATTTATTTAATATGCTCTTAAAAAAATACAACAGAAACAAAAACACATGAACAGATCAAATCACAAAAGAGCATATCAGGGATAACCCTAAAATTGCGAAAAAAGACAATTATTTCCATAGGGGTCCCCTATATGAAGTTATGTGAAATGAACAATAAAAAAAAAAAAAAAAAAAAAAAAATATAGCTATATATAAAAAAAAAAGATTCAGTCCTTAACCTTATACATAAAAATATAAATATAATATACATTCACGCACAAAAAACCATTCAAACATAATCAGCGTCAGTATTATTATAAATTTTATACAAGTGAGTTAAGCTAAGTTGTTTATCAAAATATCTCGGATTTTAATAATATCTTCGAGTGTCGGGTAAAAAAGGGTGATCACATTGAGTAATTCCCTCACTCTAAAAAGAAAACGTGTATCTTTTATTACCAAGCATTAATCAAGCATAATTTTATTGCTTTAGTCAGTCCACAAACTGAAATAACATGGCAACACTTATGTGAAATGATCAATATTGCATACATCACCGCATACCTATTCCAAACTCTTTACATTTATGGTTTGATATATTGACGATGCATCTGCATAATATTATATGATATTCCCAGAACATGGATTGAAGATGCTTGTAGATGAGAATGAATAAATAGTAATAATGTACACAGGTATGACATCGGAGGATATAGAATCTTGAATTCATTATAATAAATCTATCTTCTTTAGAGAGGGCGCTATTAATCTATGTTCTATGTTGATTTGACAATAAAAAAAGAATAAGGATCGTAGGCCTAGTATACTAGTATAAATCCTATTAAATAAATAATAAATATATCACTAAAAGAAACAACTTCACCCCTCCCCTCCCCTCCCTCCCTTGTATCTGTACGGGCCTTTGGTAGCCACATTTTAAAGTTTACAAATTTCTGTCGGAAGCCCTTTGCAAGTGGCCGGCAATTTTAGAAAGAGAAAGGGGGGGGGGGGGTGGCGATGTGAAGCTTAACACATTTTGAAAATATGGCACCATAGGCAGTGGCGTATCTAGTTTAGGCCTATTTTAGTTGACGTGAATGAGAAAAATGTATACGTTTATTGCGAAAATGATAAATTCATCAAAATTTTATTTCTAATCAGTGCCAAAAATATGTGCAAGGAACACGAATACTTAATAAAATAAATAACAGTGACTGTTTGTATTTACACAGCGTGCAGGGTATTGTGAAATATTGATAATATGCAATTTAATTTTGCAAATACACAGGATGCAATATTTGATGCATTATGTTTGGAAATAGGCCTAGGCCTACAAATTATTAATGAAAACCGTAGAGTTTCGAATAACATAGTGATGGTACAATTTTGATGTCACACTCTAGATGAGTTGTGCTTTGTACAAACACTTGAATTATTAAAAGTGTTTTAATTAAATTCCTGTGTTTGCTTCTGCTAGGTCTTATACTAACTACAATTTAAATTAGTCAATTATGACAGACAACCCAGGTTTGTTTGTGAAAGGGTAGAGGGGCGCAATGTTAGAATATGGCTAGTTTTACAGACTTTTACTAGTTTTAGAAGCATTTTATTACACAATTTCTTTATTCATTTGTTTATAGGAGAGCTATGATTATGTCCTTTATATGAACACTTTATTCACCTTTCTTTGGTGATATA
>NW_022728604.1:1034292-1038520 GCF_011630105.1 Anneissia japonica | reverse complement strand
ATACCCTAGAGCCATAACGACGTAGCACCGTAGAGATTACCTTAAATATGAAGTTTCACAGAAGATGCTCATTGGATGCTTCTGTCGTCCACCCAATATTTGCTATAAACACAGAACTTTATCAATACCAGGAAAGATTACGGTCAGCATTACTTTAGTTTCTAGAAGATATTTATAAAAAGCAATAGTACTAATCATTTTCGACGTCTGATTTTTTTTTCTCCATGAATTTCTTTGATAAGTAGGCCTTATTTTGAAAAACTAAGCCAATATCATTCTTCGTCGTAGACTGTATGTATTTTTGCAACAACAAATTCTATTTCAATCACCTTGTCACATTTCATCAATGGTGGGTCAAAGGTGAGCATAAACAAGATCTTCTTTCCAATCGTTATATTCCAATTATCTAATTTCCTATAAAATGTACTGCTTATATTTTTGATGCTGAGTCTTTTTAGTTAGTCATTTAAAGTTCTTTTCAAATTAATATTTGTACTGTATTATCATGTTATTGAATTGGCGAGTGTGATTTTGACGATTGCGATTGTGATTATGGTTACAGATGTCATCTTTATCAACAATATCATTATCATCATTATTATCATTATTGCATTATCGTCATTGTCATCATCGTCAATATCAACATCATCATCAGCAGCATCATCATCACAACCACCATAGGCTGATTATCATTCTTTTTCGCCCAAGTCCACTTATCTACTATTAATAAGAATATGTTGAAGTCAACCGGCATAATGACGAGTACCTGCGCTTTACTTCAACAGAAATGCATGAAGAAAATTAGGCAATTAACGGAATGGAAATAATGTAATCTATTTTCCGACTGATATTGCAATAAAAGGACAAAGAATTTTTGTCCTTTTGTTGCAATATCAGTCGGAAAATAGCACATCTGATGTGCAAATTCTTCATTTTTATGAATGTAATTAATTACAAATAGCATTGTATGTATGATGATGAAATAATGTCGAAATATTGAATTCCGACACGATGGCGTGCATTTCGGTACTTGGAGTGTGTATTGTACTCTCTTATCTGATATTAATCAGTTTACCTTTCGGTTATTGTATGTATATCATACATGGCTGTCTTTCATTAAAACAAACATAATAAATCTACAGATAATAATATTATATGCCTTCTTCCTGATGACCTGGTAACGGTGATAAATGACATCTGCTGATAGGCCTAAAATTTAATTATTATGATATTGGTTTTCTCATAATTATTCTGATTCTCATTAAAAATAGTGTTTATGTTGCCTGTGTAAATAATATTTAATTAATAATTGTATTAAGCCTACAGATCATCGTAATTATAATACAGTTTATATTATATATACTTACGCATAATAATAATAATAATAATAATAATAATAATAATAATAATAATAATAATGATGATGATGATGATGATGATGATGATGATGATGATGATGATGATGATGATGATGATGATGATGATGATGATGATGATGATGATGATGATGCTGCAATAAAACATATAAAGTGCTATTAAAATTAAAAGTTTAATTGAAAAATAGCTGCAGAAGAATCCCATAAAAGAAAGAAGTGAAAATTCACAAAAATAGGTTTTAGTTGAGTCAAAAATGACTGAAGGACAAGTGATAATGATATACCACAGATCAGCTGGGAGCAAACTCCAAAGCTGCGAACGAATATTTTTAAAGGGCCAAATGACTTAACTACAATTATGTACTGTACTATAGGCCACAACAGGAGTAAACTGTTTCTTGGGCAATGCAGAGTTTATTTTTTAATTACGGTAATATTATAGAAATTAACAGTAAATGAGAATAATAATAACAGACCGTATAATAAAGATCAAAACAAGAAAAAAGGGCATTTCTTTTAATTTCGAACATTAAAAACGTTTTGCAAGAAATATGAATAAACATACAAATGTACATGTACACATACATGAAAAATAAAATTACGAAAATCAATAATAAATTAATAAAGTAAACGAGTAAGAAAATAAATAAAATAATAACACAACCAAAAAATGCAATCAATTTAAATTATGACGCACTTTAATAAAATAATGTAATGAAGTTTTAGTTTCTTACGAAAGGGCGAAAAAGAAGAGCATTTTTTAAGGTTGATATTGAATATTTTTCCGCAAACGAGGACATGAAACTGTAAGAGGAAAAAACCAGAGCTTAGTAGACGAGTAAAAGGAATATTAACATTTTCAAAGGTACCGGTATTCCTACGTAATGAGAAGTAAGACATTTTCTTTAATAGATCGAACATGGTTGGGCAAAGTTTGTTTTGGTCATATTAGGATAAAATTTAGATCTTGTGAATGTCAAAATATTTAAGTTGTGTTTTTTTTTTTTTTTAAATTAAAGTTCAGAATGAGTTCTAATTTGAGAAAAGTTGTTATTCATATTGTACGTTAATAATTTATTAATCTTACATAGGTCTGAGGAAAAATTAAAGGCCCAGACAAGATTATATTACAGTTGATGCGGTAGTCTTAAGGAATTGTACGTTGCATTATCAGTAATACATTTTATTGTTAGTTCCACTAGTCTGTCTCCCTCTGCAGTTTATATGGTAGCGTACGAGGCTTGGTAGCGCCTGTATTTTCATGATATTACATACTGCCAGCCAAAATAATCTAGTAAAAATTAATAACTTCCATAACATAAGTTTTACCTATCAAAAAAGTACTTTTCAATGAAAATACAAAGTAAGCAATTAATAACTTTTTTAAAGTTTATTATAGTACGAGGAGGTAGGGCCTACGATTTGATAGATTCATATACCGTAATTATATTTCATTTTATTTTTTCTTTCATTTATTTATTCAGACAAGTTCAATTAAACTTAATAAACGATAAAAGTATGCTTGTAATTATATAACCCCACCCACGACTAACGTCATCTTATTTCATAGCAACCTGAAATAGACATTCCGGAGTATCAATCAAACTTAACAACTGACCAATGAGAACAGGGCCAGGAATATGCGCGTGTCCTACAAACACACATCATATGTCCCACAAACGCACACACGTTGTGTATACCTTACCAACAATATCTAAGGGGCAGGGCTTAGCAAAAAGGTCAATTAAATTCCAGTAACCTACTTGATGATGATTTTGTTGAGCTTCTCTGTTTACCTATTTTACCAAACTGAAAACTGTGGGACAATTGTTCAAATATGCAATTCAATGCAAGGGCCTCCCCTGGTATTTGTGGCTACGGTATAGCAACATTATTATAAGTAGGCCTTCTTCTCTTCTTTAGAAAACTATTATTTAAGTTACACCCACTATCAAATCCGCATCTGGTTAATCATAGGCACTCCGAGGTCGATGTTCGCACTAGAATCACTGTTTTGGTGAAAACTTTTTGACCATTTTAGGAAGTATGAAATATTGAGGGAAACTGTTTAGAATAATCCGTTTATATTGAACAGAAGAGGCCTTATGGCGTCTGCAAGAATTCTGTCCAGTGTAAAGAACTGCTTAGAAATATGTATTTTATTATTTTTAATACCACGCCAAGCTGATTGTGTGAGTAACATTTTTTTCTATATTTTTGCCAAGAACCAAGCCGGCGGAAACTAAAGTTATGTTTGAAACATTTCATTGGGACAACGATTCTACATTCATAGTTCATATGCATAGTACATGAAATTATTTTAAAATGTGATGAAGACGAAATTCGTTGTAATACAAACACATCGGTATAGGCCTATTTAATGTATTGTATTAAAGATGTAGCCTATGTCCCATGCTAAATATAAAAAAAAATCATAAAAATATTTTTTAAAATTATCTTGCCCATTTTGAAGTGACATAAAAGTTATCAACCTGAACATATAAATTAGTGTTTTTAAAAAATGTCTACCCATCAGTTTACAGCGAAAAATTATAGAAACGCTTCCAGTCACTGAAAGTGTTTTATATTTTTATGATATTTTTTTGGTTTAAAAATCAGGGTACACATTTTATAAATTCAATAATTTCTATGCACGAGTTAATAATCTGTATGTTAATTGCAGAATGAGCAAGTTTATTTCAAACTTTTATTTTTAATGATTTTTTGACATTAGCAATTAGCAAATTAAATAGACGCGAACGCATATAAATAATTTAAAAAATATCGGATTGGATCCAGGATATGTTCATTTCGGACGAGACCTGTCGATTCTCTGCAGTGGCGTATCTAGA
>NW_022728604.1:931586-1034188 GCF_011630105.1 Anneissia japonica | reverse complement strand
GGGGTGCTCCCCGTAGGTATGACACAGATTTTCTGCAAATTAATTTACCGTCGAAATAGACAATTTAACAATGCATATGGAGTGCATGTTGCACGGTTACCGTGTCGATAAAATTGTTGCGGTTGCGTAGTGGCGATACAGTTTAGTGGACTCAGGTCGAAGTAAATTCTTTCCGGGCCTAGGCCTAGGACCCTATGCCTGGATTTAATTGATTATCCTGTTTGTAAGTTAGATGTGTTTGATGTAATACATTTGAGTGACCCAAAGAAAGTGGTCTATTTATTCACATTTTACTTAGGCAGCCATGGCATAGGCTAGGCCTGGCAGGCGAGTCTGACTGTGTGTGAGAGAGTCTGGACTGTCGGCCAGAGATGTCACCCAACCAACTGGCCTAAAAATTGACGAGCGTGAATTCACGGAAGCGGTTGTTTTGAACTTTAAATCAACCACGCTGATTTAATTATTAATGCCCAGTTCCAACAATTAATGGTCTGTGTACATGATGGAAACAAATAAACTTGAAAAAAAAACAAGTGAAATTAAGTTTGTTGTGTACTGAGGCATTTATATTGCGCCTTTTCCTTGCGATTATAAAGCGCACACCAAATCTCATTATAGGAAAGAGTTCAGGTAAAAATTCAAAGCAGCATGTATGTAGGCCATAGGCCTAATGCAGTACAGCAATACAATAATGAAATCACGAGTGCCACAACTGTATTTTCAAAACAATTAACAAAAGCACAACACATTACAGACCACGGAGGAATTATACAGACACAACAATCAGAAAACAATACAGTAATTGGAAGTTCTATGCAAACAAGTGAATCTTGAGTGCATGTTTGAAAATATTGGGTTCAGAAATGTTCCTAAGTTTTGATGGGAGATTATTCCGGAGTCTGGCAGCATGACAAGGGAAAGGGAAACTTCTGATTCTCTTAGAATGACGTGGAACAGTAAAATGTACAGATGGAGCGAATCGAGTGGAATGTTTACATCGATATATGCTAGTCAAGAAAATTTCCTAAATAGGAAGGAGAAAGACCACAGGTACATTTGTGGACAAATAGAATTACCTTAAACATAATTCTGCAATTAACCGGCAGTCAATGGATTTCACTGATGAGAGGTGGAGCAGAGTATGTGAAAGGTTCACATAAAAAGACCAAGGGAGCAGCAGAGTTTTGTAGTCTATCATGATCTTTTTTGAATAGACCACTATAGAGAGAGTTACAGTTAGTCTATTTGTCATAAGACTAGAGCTCTGACCACTGCATGACGTTTCTTGATCAATAAATCTGCGTATCCTCCATAGATTACGCATGTGATACCTTACACTGCTGCAGACCTTTGCTAATCTGGGAACTTAATTCCAAACTGGAATTAAGAATATCCCCCCAGACTGCATGCACTTTTGGAGGCAGTTATGATGGAACCATTAACACCGAGTTTGATATTCCTAAACTAGAGGTGATGACTGTTGATATCTAGGAGTGCAAACAAGAACAGGCGCGGATCCAGCCCAGTAAGAAAGAGGGGGGGCGTGAATGTCCGAACTAAATGAGAGTCTCAGGAAAGAGCCCTTGGTAGGGGTGCAAGGGAAGATTCTCCTTTAAACCTCTAGCATCTTCATCTTCAGAGTTGATATTTGATTGATTTTTAATATTTTGCATGGAAATTTTCTGATATGCTTTACAAAACAATTTTTTTACAAAAAAACAGAGAGGGCGTACGCCCCTTACGCCCCCCCTCTTCTAAATCCGCCACTGCAAGAAGCTTTGTCTTCTCTTATGTCTTGTGTCTAGGTCCTAGTGTTGTTGTTTTATGATTTTCCTTGTAATTTCTGGAATTGTAAATGCTGCGTTCTTTGTTTGTAAAGCACCATATAAATGCTCTAGTTAGGCGAGATTTTTTTATACCTTTAGCGAACCCACCGACTTCAAATATTGATGATTTCCAATAAAAATAAAATTTAATTTTTGGCCAATTAGCGCACCCACTGCCACGAAAAAGAGAAAATTTCAGAAAAAAATAAAAAGTTTTTCTTTATTTTTATTGCACCCTCCACTGCCTTGAAATCTCCAAAGGTAAGATATGTATATTTCTTCCTAATTATATAAATTTGAAGCATTTAACCATCCTATTTTACATTCACAAATAAAATTTTATTGTTATTTTCTCCCCCTGTAAGAATTTTTTTGCAAAACTATTTGCTAAATAAGAAAACAAATTTTATTTACCCTCCTCCGATGATCTTATGAAATGAAAAATAGTATGCGAAACAAGGAATAAAAGAAGTCATGCCTTATAAGAATAAAGCAAAAAAAAAAACACCAAACCCAATCACATGTGTAGGAGTGGTTCAGCTGATGGTGATGAGGATGACAAAATTCTTCATTAATGAATTCTTTTCATCTTTTTCCAGCAAGTGCAATTGGGAAACACAATAACAAATGATATCGTTGAATTTGAATGTTCTAATGGTAATGTATGATTAATTATTTTGCTAGAAAAGAATATTGTAGTCCTAATTGAAAATCTCTTTTGATATACTTATTGCTCCTATAACCATTCTCATCTTTGTCTATTATTAACTACTGTAATTATGGGTCTGCTTCCACAACACTTGAGTGGCATGCTTTTGATACTTTTTTTGCAGGCTGGATCCTAGAGGTTGGGAAATGTTTCCAGGCTTTTCCACAAAGATTGTCATGGCAAGATGCTGAAGATACTTGTCAAGAGTAAGCCAACTTTCTATTAATTAAATATTCTACCAGCCAACATCGTCATCTCCCTTTCAAGGAACGTTTTTATACCATTCTCCACGTAAAGTAAAAACATTCGAAACTTCATAAATATTTCTACATCGTAAATAATTCTCACAAGAATTCTTTCTATGTCACCTCTACACAAATGGAGCCTTCCATCAAACTTTTCTTTTACAACTTATATTCAAGCAATTAAACCCTGGTTTACGTGCACAAAGATCATAATTAATTCAAAACACATTGTCCAATTATGTAGCTATAAATTCTACTACTTGTTAAAAAATATAAGGTAAATTTCTTACTCAATTAATATAAACGATTGGTACTGGATAAAGACAACTTGATTTCTTGTTTTGAATTCTGATGAAGATAGCCCATCTAATAGTGACATTAGAACAGCCGAGACCAGGATATTCCTCAAGTAGTTATGATCAGCTTATATTTGATTCACATGAGGGAAAATTTTACACATGACATGTTAAAGGATTTAATGGGATATTTCTACTACATACTAGGGACTGCACAATATATTTGTGAACATAATATTTTTTATTTTTTTTTTAACATTAAAGATTTGGAGCTCATCTGGTGATCATAAATGATTATTCTGACAACCTGATTGCAGCAAAAATTGCAAGCAACACCACAGGAATTTATGATGATTCCACAATTTGGGTTGGTGAGTGGCACGCATTCTTCTTAATATTCTTATTGTTTTTTTAGGTACAGTGCTTAGTGCTGGAGGCAATTTATATAAAAAAGACATAAACAATTCTCACCAATTTCAGGTTTCTGGGGAAGCAATGGTAACTATATGTGGTCAAATGGGATTGACTCAACAACATATAATGGTCAGTGGGCTGACCAGCAACCAGTGGACAGATTGGAAGGGTGTGCTGAGATGGTCCTTGAAGATACGGACAGTTACGAATGGGACTATGCCGATTGCAACAACCTGAATCCCTTTGTTTGCCAGCTGGATGCTTGCGAAGTTGGTGAGGCATACTTTAAGGATTTTGAATAATATGTAGGAAAGACAAAAGTTTTTCAATGCCTGAGCCCTAGATGGCAAAGGCTGTTCGTTTCCATACTAGTACTTTCTTAGCTCAAGGGGCCCTGTACTGACCATTACCATATCTGCTGCAATTACATTAGGGGTAGCTGATGTTTGCTGTAGCTAAAATCTTAAAAAGAGATGAAAGTATACAGTACGCCTTCCAATTCAAGACCTGAACATTTTGGGGGTGGCATTGGGGTTTGATCTCCAATTAGAGGCTTAGTTTTGTGTTGAAGGGTCTGAATTTGGAGGGTGCATTGTATTTGAATTAATGTGTATATATATAGATATAGAAAAAAAGTGTCATTGTGGTAAGTCATTATTTCAATAATCTTTTGTTTTTATCTTCTGTAGTCGCTTTACTCTCTTATTGGTTAACCCAGTGATTTTTATCAATATAAATTTACAGCAAGAAAGAATTACGAATTCATTTTTTTTGTATACGATATTGAATGCTTTGTCTCATCTGGAGCATTTGAAGTTCTGTCCAGGATATCAAATTTCCTAACAAAAATCTGTTGTATGCCCATATATAGTCATGATGTGCCTATATATGGTCATGATGTGATGTCATCATGACCATATTCATGCATGTCACAAGTTTTTTGTCAAATAAAATTTATAGGTCTGGACACAGCTTAAGACAGTTTTTTGCATTTAATCTAATATTTAAACATTTTCTTTATTTTGTTAGTGTTAAATTAATTAAATATATTTTAATTGATTTAATTATTTAATAATCAAGATGATGAATAAGTGAATATTTACATTAATTTACAATATCATGAAATATATATTAAATTTTGAAATGCTGTCATTCTACTGTACCTGTTCAACCTTCAGGTCAGTTTCGTTGTCCAACCAGTGGACGGTGTATCCCACTATCTTGGGTTTGTGATGGTACATCTGACTGCACTGACAATGCTGATGAGCTTTCCTGCAGTGGTAAGACATCCAAAGATTTATATTGCTTAATTTTATCAATTAGATTTCCAAATATCTTTACATGTACCAGTACAAAAAGATGTGTGTATAGTATTAGTAAGCCACAGGTTGAAGCTATTTAGTTTTGTTAATTTACAAATTTTTACTAAGGGGAGGGAAGTGATGATTTCCACACAAACACACAGGTCACAAACACTGGTCTCACATAAATGGTCCCACACACAGGCCTCACATACTCGTCACAAACTTTGGTCATACATACGCACACTTGGTCTCCACTGGCCTTCCATACTGGTCTTGCATACTGGTCACACACACTGATCACACATACTGGTCATATACACTTGTCTCCCATACTGGTCATATACACCGGTCCCTCACATTGGTCACACACACTGATCTCACACACTGGTTTCAAACACTGGTCACACACACTGGTCTGACATTGGTCTCACCCATAGGTCACACACACTGATCACACGTACTGGGCATATACACTGGTCTCACACTGATCACATACTGGTCATATACACTGGTCTCCCACACTGGTCACACACACACTGATCACACTGGAATATACACTGGTCTCCCACTCTGGTCTCACACATTGGTCTCACACACTGGTCTCACATTGGTCCCATATACTGGTCACGCACTGGTCTGACATTGGTCTCACACATAGGTCACACACACTGATCACACATTCTGGGCATATACACTGGTCTCCCACACTGATCACATACTGGTCATATACACTGGTCTCCCACACTGGTCACACATATTGGTCTCACACACTGGTCTCACATTGGTCACATATACTGGTCACACATACTGGTCACACACACTGGTCTTACACACTGCGTTCACATTGGTCACATATACTGGTCACACATACTGGTCACACACACTAGGCTCACACTTGTCTCGCACACTGGTTTCTAATGTTCAGGCTGTTTCTATTTATCATTATACTTCTAACTAATATAGCTAGCTAGTTATGAATTATTAATATTAATTATCATTATGGAATTCCCCTATGGGGCTTGAGTGTGTGTTCCATATGTGCTTGATCCAGTGATCCGGGGGTAATAATGTTCAAGCGCCTCGAGGTTGTGTCAACGGGAGGCGCTATATAAATCCAGAATTATTATTATTATTAGTATTAGTAATTTTTAAACGTTTTCAGGAACATGTGGTAGTTATATTGAGGGAACATCAGGCACCATATCAAGCCCTGGGTATCCTGTTGAGTATCCGTCGCTCCAAGACTGCACCTGGCTCATCCGAACACCTGTTGGTACTAAAATCTCAATAACAGTAAGAATTGTTTTGTATTTTTAAGAATGCTATATCTTTTTAAAATTTTCAATTTAATAATTGTATTAATAATTAGTAATTTATTTGTATAGTATTTTAAATATTTTTATATAGTTTATTTAAGGCATCCTGTAATTGGCTTTTCGCTGTTAGATGATGTTTGAAATAGAATAAAATAAAATATCTGATAATTTACATATTGACGTTAGACTGTTGTATGGGGTTGTATGTTAACTCACATGAGAGGATAGAAGTCAAATTATATTCAGTAGACTTTATGCAATTTCTTGTTATCCTTTATTCCATTCACCATCAATTGTATGCATAAGTGTTTTAAGTCTATTTTTAGTCTCTTTTCTTGATCTGTCTTTTCTATAAAATTCTCTTCTTTTCTAATTCTCCTCTGTTCTAATCATCCTTTTTATCTCTTACTAATCCCACCTATGTAATTTCATTCTCTATATATGTGAGACCAAAAAGGAGGAGCTATATCAATTCCAGGAAGATAGTCAATGACACATTGCGACACATTAACTCATCAACTACCTGGTTGAATACTCTTAAGTTTCTTCCTGTAGTTGACCACAAGGTAGGGCTGTAATGTACCTGCTGGTACCAATGTGGTTTTCTGTGGAATTATTATATTTATTTCCTCCATAAAAATATATAAGAATATACACAGAGACATACAATAAAAATGTCAAAGCAAGATAAAAACATTAAAATTGAAAGAAAAAGAAAATCCAATGAATGAATGAATATACAGATACAGATACAGATTGCTGGTGAGTGAGGAGGTGGGCATACCAAAAGGAACGGAGTTCCTGTACAATAAATGTTTGGAATGCACATGCATTCATAAGCAAAATGTATAGTCATACAAGAAAGTTATATGAAAAAATTTCTTAAATAAATTTATACATTTGATTTATACATGACAATTATACCACAGAATGTAAAATTGAAATTTCTTCCTGGCTAATTATTCAATGCATACATTTTTCCATTGTATTTTTTGGCTTGCAGAAAATGTAAGATATGTTTAGATATCTGTCTCATCAATGTATTTAAAAGGCAAATAAGTGTTTAATTGACTTTTTGAGGATCTTTACGGATTTTACGGCTGACAGTAAACTTTTGATAGCCTCCCACATTTAAATCAAATATTAGTTTTTAACTTGTCTGTACGTCATCTGGATTTTATCACCAATGAATGTAATGGGCATGACTGTCTTTCTTATTCACTGTTACTTAAGTGCAGCCACCCACACATTATGTAAATATTTAATATAGAGGCGGGGAATAATAAAGAAAAAAGACTAGATTGGACCTCTGAACTTAATTGCAATAAGACTTCGATCTTCCTGTAACTAATTCACTTACTGTATATGTATCCTAGTAAGAATAATGTTTATATAATTTTTTTTTTCCATATTAATATTATACACTTTCAGATGTTAACTTATTCTTTACTTCACAGGATTTTTTTGTTGTTGTTGTTTTTATGTCATAATTCTGTATGATTATTTGTTCTAGGTAACTTTCTTAACCCTTGATCATGTATTAGAAATTGGTTCTTAATAAATGTTTGATGATTATTGGAATATCATTGTTTACTTTCACATTCAAATATAAAATTGAAAGAAAAAAAACCTATTGTATGAGGAATCCCACAGACTAAGAATATGCATCATATATTATATTTCATAGGTGAGAAGTTTTTTATACTTTGTTCAGCGAACTTATTTTTTTTAAGATTGTCAGAGCAGCTTGGAAAATAAATTTAAATAAAATTGTGTTTTCTTATTTAGCAAATGGTTTCTCAGACGGAGGACAAAATAGAAATAAAATTTATTGTTGAATGTAAACAGAGTAATGGGATTGATAAATGCTTTTAATTTATTTAATTAAGGAAGACATGTAGATATCATAATTTGGGAGATTTCAAGGCAGCGGCAATGAAATAAAAATGAATTAAAAAAAAAAATTGAAGGCTTACCACCATAAATGAAAAAAATGTTTTATTTGAAATTATCATTTGTTAGTGGACGGAGGGTTTGCTAGAAAAGGTACAAGAAAGTGTGACCTTAGTAATTGGCAAGCAGCAAGGTGAATACAATAAACTACATACAGTATTAATCAGTGACACAGATTCACTACTCTAACTACTGAACAATTATCTCCTTCAGGACCCTAACATTCTGACATGTTAGTGATATGACATCTGTTCATTTTATGTTTGTTTCTTGACCTACAGTTATATACCAATATTTGATGTCTGGCAAATTACATCAGCCTAGTAACTGTTTGTCTGTACCAGGAGTCAATTTACTACCTCCTCCCTGTCTTTAAACAAGATATGCCTTTAATCCTGGAAATTAAATAGGTGTACTGTAGAAGATGAATGAATAGTGAATGTACATACTGTAGGAATTCTAACAAAGAATAGTTTGTTTGATTAAAGGCCTCAGATAACATACACTTTCTTTACATTGTACTTGCCTGCCAGCTATAAGCTTGGTTTTTGTATGACTGTCATGGAGCATTAGTTAAGGTATAAATAGTATTACTCAAGTGGTATATTCTAGAATTATGTTTGCTAAAAGGAATCGATGAATTTGGGCAGAGACAAGAAATATTCAGGCATCTTGTGTATAATTTTTTTTTATTTAAGAGTTCAGGGAAGTGGTGAGGGGAGGGGGTGAGAGAGCAGCTCTGCAAAGAATGTAAGTGCTTAGGCCTTTTAGAATCTGGCATTTTTTGTCTGACCTGTTGACCTATTTATACTGTATAAACATCTACCTTTAATTCCGCCTGCTCCTTTATCATTGTCAATATCATTGTCGATATCATTATTTTAGTTATCAGTATCATTATTATCATTGTCATTATCATTGACAATATCATTACTGTCATTAGCATTATTATCATTGCCATTATCATTATTATCATATTCTTTGTTTCATTATAATAGTGGTGGTGGTTATGTCGAGTTATAATTCTTAGTGAAATGGTACAGCATATTTTATATAATAACTTTCATGTTACAGTGCTGACTGCATGCAAATTCAGTGAAGACCAGTTTGCATTTACAATCCTAATGGATTATAAAAATAGAAAGTATAATTCCTGAATAGTATTTTTGTTAACTCTACAGTTTGTTAGTTTGGATTTGGAACAAGGCTATGATTTTCTTGCTATTTATGATGACTTGGCCGTCAATGCGAATCGTCTGATCGCGGAATATTCTGGTGGGAATGGAGAGGAAGCTATCCCCTTGACCACGGACAACATTGCGGCTGTGAGATTCACCTCAGATACTGAGATAAGTTTCACTGGATTCAGAATTAATTGGCAAGCAAGTTAGTCTCATTATTATTTTTACCATCATTATCGTCATTGTTATCAATACCTTTACAATTATCGTCACTATGTCACCTTAATCATATAATCACCATTGTGACATCATCTTCATAAACATCATGACATCATTATCATCATCATCACCATCATGATAATCTTCATAAACACTTCTATTACCATCATTGAAATATGTATGTACAAAGTAATGATAATATTAATAGTTGTTTACAAAATTAAGACTATTCTTGTAGTTGAAGATGATTGTGGTGGGAACCTGCAGGCCACTAGTTCCCTTCAGTACCTGAATAGCCCAGGCTACTTGCTGGGCTTAAATTACCCAAATAATGCTCGCTGCAACTGGATCATCACGACTTGCGCCGTTGAGGTAGATGGTTCAATCACTAGTCATTCCAGTAAGGGAAGCAAAAGTAGTAAATGTAACAGCGGAAGCGGTGGTAAGAGTCGGAGAAGTGGAAGTAAAAGCGAATCCGGATACGAAGTATGCGACATCATAACCACCTGTAAAGGTGTAATAACACTTCAAGTAAGTTATTTATCTTAATTTCATTCTTATTTCAGCTAGTGAAAGATTTTTTTGTTTTTTGGTATAGATGTTAATATAATGCTGCCTTTTTATATCCTTGTAATCTAGTTTCTTGATTTTAACACTGAAACTGATGTGGACTATGTTAACGTATACGACAATGAAAAAATAGATGATAATCACCTCTTTGATGTTTTCTCTGGCAACGAACTGCCCCGTGTGATCATCACATCTGCAAGTCATAAGTATATGGGTGTCAACTTTTACTCTAACCTTGTGAACAACAACAATGGTTTCAGGGCAAGTTACAGGTTAGGTAAGAAGAGAGTACTGCACCATAGGGTCAATGTTATATACCAATACCATATTAGCAGTTAGTGTGAAGTTCTGAGGGCACTATTGGAAATTATTAAACCAACCACAGGAGCTAACATGTCTTTAACAGGAGTGACCACACACTGGTCTGCGTGTTAAACTGAGGTTACCTCTATTCAGCGTTTATTGGTTGTTTTTTTTTGGTATAAATGAACATTCTAGCACATTTGAGACCTGGTTGACAAAAATGTTTTCTTTAATTTTTAGTAGGTTAGCCTTGAATTTCTTTTTTTTATTAATTTTTATTTTGTTTGCCACTACCTTGAAAGTTCCCAAATTATGAATCTATATTTCTTCCTTAATTAAATAAATTTAAATCATTTGTCAATCCCATTACTACATTGTTTACATTCACCAATAATATATTTTTATAAAAAAATGTACACTAGTTGTTCATGAGTCAATTGCTAGTGTCTTAAAGCCAACATCTGTGAGTTGTCCATATATGGGAATAATGATGTCATATCATGCCCATATATGGCAAAATCACAAGTATTAACTTGAAAATGTTTTAGAGCTCCTGTGCACTATTAAAGAAGTAAATATTAAATAGGAATATCAAGGGTAATATAATTAAATATAGCTATATAGAAATACACATAGTATTATAATTTATAATTTATAGGTTGTGAGGGTATTTCAATTTCCCAAGGCTATGGAATTCTAACATCTCCTGGATACGGAGTCCATGATTATCCAGATGACATTCAGTGCTCTTGGTTCATCACTAATCCTTCAGGAGAAGCCCTCACACTCCGGTTTGAAGCCGTTGAATTTGAGGACAGAACTAACGATGATTATGTAAATGTATGTATAACCCTCTAATAATAATGTGTGAGACTTACATAGCGCTTCATGCTAATGAGGCCTCACATTGTTACCACTGTTCATTGGATCAAGCACATATGGAACACATACTTAGCCGTAATTAGCGCATTTTTTTTTATTTGAGCCTACCAGGTACCCACTTGTACTAGTGTTTGGAGTTAAACATCCGCATGTAAAGTGCCCTTCCTAAGGACATCAGCGAAACAGCATACAGCGTGGAATTGAACAATCTGAAGGTTGCTAAGCAGAACCGAAACCGCTGCTCTCAACCACTCCATGTGAACTACAAACCCATTTATCTAAAATATTAAAATCTTCCAGTTAACAAATATAACAATTGTTTTCTACATATAGGTGTATGATAGTGGTAACATCGTTGCTGGTTTTCTAACCCAAGTGAATGGTGGCGACAATGGAAAGCAGCTGCCAGCAGATATTCGCACCACTGGTCCTGACCTGTCACTTTGGTTTGTGTCCAGTAGAAGTAGAAAGAAACCAGGATTTTATGCCAGATTTTCAAAAGGTTAGTTGAAGTTAAAACATGATTGTTGTATGGGTTTTGAGTGTAAGGCCCCATTTTTTAACTGAAGTTATCACTAAATTATCACTAAATGATTTCAGCAGCTTAAAATTAAATGCATCCAAGGTTTGTATAGTCTATTGTGTGAATACTCACCTGTTTAAACTTTTTTATCTTTCTTTATTTTTTCTTTTAATTATCATTTTTATACTTTCTTTACATTTATTCATTTATTCTCAAGAAAAATTCAGTAATTTCTTATATTTTTATTATCACCATCGTCGTTTTATACTATATGTCCGATCATTGAGTCTTCATCTTCCCGGGGCGCTTTTTCTTTGTTCTTTTCTTATTTAGGCTTTTATAATTTTGTCTCTATACATAATTTGTGTCTTTAACTCTTCTTTTATGACTGTTTTTTAACCAGGAGTCCTATGCTTAAAGTTCACAAACTATATAGGCCTCCTTCTAAATTTTGTAACATCTCCTTTGTTCACCTGCTGTGCTATATACATATTTATTTTTAAGTGTAGAAAACCAAATAAAATGAAAAAAAAAAAACTGACTTTATCTCTTTTTTGTAGACTGCCCTCCGCTAGTCTTAGATGATGGTGCTGTACTGAGTACGTCTTCGAGGCATTGGGGTGCTGAAGTTAGTATGACATGTGCTAGTGGATATTACAATCCTGACGAAAGCTACACTTCTGTAGTGTGCGAGTACAAGGGACTGTGGAGCTACGTCTATGATGGACACGGTGGTCCCCCATCATGCACAGGTGACCTAGCCTTTAACTGTTTAATCTAAAATTATTTGTTAATAGTTAATAAAATAATTTATTATGATGTATTAATGGTAATTATTTTTTCAAAGATTTAGTTGTATTTAAATATTCCTCAAGTGATTAAGTTTGCAAGTTACAAATCCTTTGACTTTCTTCAGTTCTCTTGGTAAATTTCAACATCTCTTGGCAGGAGTGTATTGTGGACAACCAAGTGCTATTAACAATGGCCAATTGGTCTCTGTGTCCAGTAGACAGTTTGGTGGTGAAGCAATCTATGAATGCAACTCAGGGTATGAGATTGAAAACTCGGCATCCATTTACTGTCAAGCAGATTCAACTTGGGGCCCAACGTATCCATCTTGTTTGTGTATGTACTTCATGTTTTCGACACTTATTATGTCTATGGCATCTCTAGATAATGGGAACTTGTATTCTCAGATTTTAAAGTAATTTTATCTTTACAGTATTCCACATTTTTAATTTCAATTTTAGAGAGTGGGGGTGGTGGGAGGAGTATTAAATCTGCCTAGGCACCAAAGTACTTTGTTACTATTATTATTATTATTATTTAATTTCTGTCATGTTGTTATTAAAGCACTATCACATTTATAGCTTTTATAGCTTCAATGCATTCTATTTCTAGTGGCTTCATGCCCATCGCCAGCTGCTCCAGAAAACGGATTCATTGTTGGCGTGAATGACCCTAGCAGTCAGGTCTGGCCAATCAACTCAGCTGTTACATATGGATGTGACCCTGGCTATAATCCAAGTGGAACAACATTCCGGGTCTGTCAGGACAATGCCATGTGGACATCAGATCCCCCTGTGTGCGTTGGTGAGTTCAAAAAGTCAGTTTTATGATGAGATTCATATTCATATTTGAATTTTCAATTTGTGTTTATGTTTTAATGATACTTGCATTGTACCATTTCAGATGCTTTTTGCCCTGTTCCTGATATCAATGAATTCACCACATATTTGGCAACGTCACCACCCTTTACATATGGGAAAACCACTACTGCACTCTGTTACGGTGGTTACCAGTATCCCGAGGGCGCCGACCGAACGGTCAAGTGTGAGGGGACCGTCTGGGATGATGAACTTGTGAGTTGTGAAGGTATGAAAGCATATACATGTCTCCCTGAAATTAAAGACAACTTTTTAGACTGGGGATTCCTTGGTCTTCAGCAGCTTTGGTCTCTAATTAGAATAATAAAGATTAAAAACATTTGGGAATTTTGGACCACAGGAAAGTGGTCTTTAATTGGAGGTGGTTTTTATTTGGGGGTCTTTAATTAGAGGAAGACCTGCATTTATTTTAATGCAAAATTAATTTGATATTTTAAAATATTCATCAGTTGCATATGTTGATTGTACAATATTTAATTCAGTCTTACAGATAATTCAACATTTATGTTACTCACAAATGGATTTGTGCACATCCCTGTAATGGGGGTGGGGGAGGGTAGTTATGGTGGTAAACCTGCCTGTACAAGTTGCATATTGGTTGACAACTGTACTGAGGGAGATCAGTGCAAAATAATAATGGAACAAAATATCTGCAAATTATTTTATCACTGTGAGTATAATCCTGACCAAAGCAGGACTCATTTAATGACATGAATCTTTGTGTAACCAGATATTAATGAATGTGATGGTGAAAATCGTTGTGAAGGACTTGCTACATGTGTCAACATTGAAGGATCCTACTATTGTGATTGTCCGCCAGGATACCGGCCTAACAACGGACTGGACCTAACAACATGTGACGGTAAGATAGGATGTGAAGTATGGTGGTAATGTATTATAGACAGATTTATATTGTACTAATACAAGACATCGCAAGGTGTAATGGGATAAAAAAAAAAAATGTAATGTGATGGTGATATAACATATATGTATATATACAGTACCAAAGTCTCTAAACAATAACTTCCACCTCCCCTTAGGTCCTAAAACTCTGTCCAGACAAAAAACTGTTGTATGCCCATATATAGTCATGATGTGCCTGTACGTGTTCATGATGTGATGTCATCATCATTTAGGCATGTCACCTGTGTTTGTCAAACAAAGTTTGATAGCCTGGACATGGCTTAAGGATCACTGCATGTCTGAGCTACCTGGTAAAAACGTGCCAGCTACTCTCTTCTTTCAACACAGGGGCTGGTTGGATAACCAACTACAGTACTTGTCTCGAAATATTTACAACCTTCTTCTTAATGCACATGAGCTAATTGTGTACTCTATGCCTATAATTATTATCCAAAACACTTATTTCACTGCAGTAGAACCATAGGCAGGCTTGTCGCTCCTGGCAAATATTTATGGTTATGGGTTGTCTCTGCTTAAGTGCTCGCTGTTCAATTCAACTAAGTGAAAATATACACAAGATAAATAAATAAAACAAAAATGTAGGGCTGCCATATTACTCTGTTGTGTGCGTTACACTTCCTGACTTTTTTTTAAAAAGATATTGATGAATGTGAAGATGAAGACCTGAATGATTGTGATCAGGTTTGTCATAATTTTGCTGGGAGCTATAACTGCTCATGTCTGGCTGGATATGAGCTGTACGTCGCAAATGGAACCAACGGGTATTACCTGCCAGCAGGTGAGAGCGGTTACTCCAGTGACGACAGTTACACCATCGGCAAAACATGTGTTTGTGAGTAGATGTATTTTTTACTGGTTACTGCTCTTTTTCAGCACCTTCTTCATACCTTATTTGCTATTATGATTACAGTGCACCTCCAATTTGAGACCCCTTTATATGTGAGACCCCTTTAATTCAAGTACATCCTTTCAAAGAACTAAAAAACAATCTTCAATCTATTAACACAAAGCTAACCCTCTAAGTGGAGACGGAACCGCGAGACCACCCAAAGTTTTTAGGTCCCAAAGGTGGTCTGGAATTAGAGGGCAAACTGTGTTATCATCATCAATATTGTCTTCATTATCATTAGCATTACTAACTTCAACAATTATTTTCATCATTAACATTATCATTATAATATTATAATCATCATCATTATCATCATTAACATTGTCATCATAGTCAACATCATTATCATCATCATCATCACCATCATTGTCATATTATAGTTTTTTTGTTTACACCGATTTTTGTTCTTAAATTCTTTAATTTTAGCCAACTTTTGCCCGATACCGACAGAGATAGAAAATGGTGTAGTTATTATTCCTGACATTACATACAACCACATGGACGCCATTGTACTTGGTGGTGTTCAAGTTGCTGTTGACACTAGTATAACCGTTGGAAAATCAGTTGAGTTCCGCTGTGACCCTTGTTATGAGCTGATTGGTGATCCCATTCTTACGTGCGGTGCTGATGGTTTTGGAGCTGATTTCCCAAGTTGCAGAGGTATCTCAACTAGACAATTTCTCTTTTTATCCATTTATTATATAAATTATTAAACATGGTACAGTGTTTAATTTTGGTATAATTTATTAATGCAAACATTTTCTTTTGTAAGGGTAAGGTTTAAAAAACTCACATAAAAGTGCATAAAAAGCATACATTACATTGAAAATAATAACACTCATTAAATTATTTCAATAACGAAGTTGTACTAAATGTTGATAAATTATTAAACATTTATTTAACAACTCTCCACTTTATCATGTTATATAAGTGCATGATACTATTCTTTGTTTTACAGCTATTGAATGTGTGCCGCCCTCTAGTGTTCATAATGGTTACTATGAGCCTGTTGTGGAATCTTACCCTTGCCTTTCACAAGTTGGCTACAACTGCTATGAAGGCTATCAACTAACAGGACCAAGCACTCGTGTCTGTGAAGACATAGGAAACAATCATTATGACTGGTCGGATTTTGAACCTACTTGTACAAGTAAGTACTTTCAGCCAATCATGACAACTCATAATTCAATGCCCTGAATCTTATCTTTATTAATACTGTACTTAGCCTAACTGATGTCATCTTTTCAATGTTTTAGTTGTTGATTGTGGGCCGGTAGTGGCCCTGGAGCATGGCAGTGTGACGTACAAATATGGCCTCACTACGTACGGAAGTGAAGCGTATGCCAAGTGTGACAATTCATATGGTTACTATGGACCTCTGGTGAGATACTGCCTTGAAAACGGCACATGGAGTGGAAGTCCAGGATATTGTGAAGGTATAAAATTTTTGTTTAGGTATTTTGTTTTATTTTTGAGGTTAATAAACTATGTTTTTACTTTGTTTTTGAGCATCTCTACCTCTGCTTAACATCAATTCTTTTATGAGGCCTGAATGGGGAGTAGTTCATTTTTACTAACTGCTGTGCTTGTAAAAATTTAACCCATTCTGGATTGGAAGATAAACAAAATTTACAAAAATAATTGATCCAGTACATTATGTTAATCTTCATTGGAAATTAAAAGATAATTTATTTATTATATATTTATTATTTAATTTTTTGCAATAAAACATCAACAAGAGAATTGACAACAGAGTTGTAAAATAATCATCAACATAATATTGAATTCTTTTGCATTACTTGTACAATATTACTCATAATATTCTAATGTACTGTATTTCTTCTAGAATGTCCTCCAGGAACTGGCTGGGGTGAGGGTGATGGAGGAGGAGGAGGTGGGGGCAGTGGCCAAGGTGACATCTGTGCCTGTACTGGCGAAGAAGGTGATGGAGGCGGTGGAGGAGGAGGTGGTGGTGGAGGAGGGGGAGATGGAGGAGGCATTGGATGCATTGGGTGGGGATATGGCTGGGGAAGAGACAGGTATAGCATCTTGGGGGAGGGTGGAAATAGATTCGAGTTTTCTGAGGAAGTGGGTGGTATCTTGAATATAGCTGGGGATATTGGAGAGTAGGGGGTTGAGAATAGAATCAATATATCCAGACAAAAATTCAGTGAGGGTACCACGGAAAGAGACAATAGGTCTACCAGGAGGGGTTATAGATAACGACTTGGCAATATCGAAGATGAGGGGGGATATATATATATATATACACACTGCTGCACTTTTTTCTACCATCATTTTCCATCACAGAATGATTTAAGAAGAATAATACACCCTCTAACAAAAATTATATAATGATATTTATTTATTTATAGCTTCTGATCCCTGTATGCCGAATCCGTGTCTGAATGACGGTATTTGTCGAACACACATGAACAGCACTTACATATGCTATTGTCCACCAGGGTTCTGTGGCCATAATTGTGATGACAGTCAACCAGGTAAGAAAGAAGTGTTTTAAACCATCAAAGTAATGCTTTGCCTAAATGCGTCTTAGCACCATTTGATTTTTTATGACTGGAATAAAAGTATACTATCATGTCTTTATTTAGCCAATAAACTTGAAAAATGACATTCAAAATTTGTATAAAGCTCTCAATTATAAAAAAAAATAGAAGGACAAAATATTTACTTTAGTACTAACAGTTCACCCGCCCATTCAAGACTGTGATTTAAGACAGCCTTTTCAAATTGCAATATTTGGTCTTCTTCAGTCAAAAAAATAATGAAAAACAATTTATTTTCTTTCCCCAAGATGATCCATGTGATAATGAGCCATGTCATAATGATGGAATAGGTTATTCAAATGAAGAGGATTTGATCTGCATCTGTCCTGAAGGTTTCTATGGAGACTTGTGTGAGTGGACATCCTTAGGTAAGTTTGTCTCATATCTAAAATGATTATAAAAGCTTATTGCAATAGTGTAACCTGTTTATTATTGTTTTTATTAATATGTATATAAATATGTAATTATTTAATGTCACAAAAATAATTTATATTAATGCTTGCTGTACACCACATAGATAGTTCTGAAAAGAACCGTTGCTGGTTGAGAATGTCTCTACAAAGATAATTCTTAATTATGTTACTGTGAAACTATATATGTTTGTAATTATTATCTTTAACATAGTGTCTACTGAGGAACCCTCACTCCTGACAACACCGCCAAGAGCCCTGACTACCGTTGCAAGAATGCTGATGACAACAACAAACATATTTACCACTGATGAACCAATTGCTGATAATAGATCTAACCCAGATGGTACTACTGCTGCCCACCCATCGACAGCAAATGCAATACCTACCACTAGTGGTATGCACGGAAATAATAATATTAATAATACTAAAATACTTTAATTGTTATTATGTATTGATTAATACTCTGCAGAAAGTTCAGAATTTGTTTAAATAATTTTAAAATATCAAACATATCTTATCTAAAACATATATTAATTCTTCTATTTTAAAAACCGAATATATTATTATCTAATAATATAACACTCTTTAGTAATTTGAACACTAATGCTGTCATGTGCAGTGGGTGTCTTTAATTAACATGTATTAGTTATGATGAAATACTAAACAGCCCCATTTACAAATATAAATAATACCTTAATGATATATTACTACCAAAAAAAATATAAATACTTGACAATTCAAAAAATGATTTGCTTAATGTGTGTATTCCAATAAGTTCTTAGCTATCTTAAAATTAAAGCCAGCCTTTGTTTTGAGCATCTTTTTTGCCCAGTTTTAAATATTTGAATATCTGTGTCTTACAAACTGCTTTGTCAATGCTTCAATGTAAAACAAATCAGTTGAACAACATATTAAGCAATTTTTCTTAAATTGAAGTGAAAAAAAAAAGGTTCAACAATAAGCAGGTGTGCAAATAGTATAATTATTTAAGTCTCTATATATAAACCCTTAAATTTCTGTCATCAAATTCAAGAATTTTGTATACAAATTTAAATAATTTTCATCTGACTTTTTTGTTTTGATTTTTATGGTTTTTAATTGCTATTTGATTTTTCTTTGGCATCTCAGCTTCTTTATGTGACCCCAACCCTTGCATGAATGGTGGCAGGTGTCTTGATGATCATTATGACTTTTTCTGCTCCTGCGGGTTTAGTTATCAAGGTCAATACTGTGAAACACCGGTCTCTATTAGTGAGTACTTTTAGCATTCGGCATTCGATTTGATTTATTTTGCAACATGCACGGATAGATAAATAGAGTGGAAGTGTAGTACTTATTGACCAAGTGCTCTACTTCCAGTCTCAAAGACCTTGGTTCAGTCCATCCAAAACCGAAACAACTCCCCAAATATGGTTTTAGAGCAACAAAGATTACAAATGATTGGCAAGGATTTGTAATGCTTTTTCACAACCAAGACAACTTCACTCGACCCCAATTTTCATGTACAGTAATGTAAAAAACTATATTTTTGGAGGCAGTGTGTGGCCAACAGTAAAGGTAGGGTTTGCTAAAATAGCATCATTTTACTATATTAGCATTATGCTACTATGTTCTTAAAAAAGTTTTTCTAATTTTGCTATTTTATTTACCAGCATTCCCTTTCAGACGCCGGAGGGAAGCTGAACCCACTGAGAAAAGCATGACATCAGATACCACATTTTATGAATCGGCAACAGAGAATTATCGTGTATCAACAATTGAGTTGAGTCATAGCAGGACCTTGCCAATGACCACATTCATCGTGCAATCTGCTGGTGATGACACCACTGAATCAAGTGACCTCACAGCTTCTGACAGTAAGAAAATTAAAATATTAATTAAAATTAACAAATAGGCCTATCATATTCACTTTTTTATTTCAATCCAAAAAAATAAGTGAAAACTAATAAAGGAGAGATACAAAATTATGAAACCACAGACACAGTCAATGAAAGAGTAGAGTATTTGTTAATTGTTAGAATAATATTTGTATTTTTTTAAATAGGAGGTATGGTAGAGGAACTGACTGAAAAGGCCACTGAAGATTATGTTACTGAAATTGTCACAGAGAAGCAGATTGAGTGGGCCTCCCGATATTATGCTACTGAACTTGTTACAGAGGGACTGACTGAAGAGATCACTGATGATTATGCTACTGAAGGTGTCACAGAGGAGCAGAATGAATGGACAGTTAGAGATTATGCTACTGAGCTTGTTACAGAGGAACTGACTGAGGAGATCACTCAAGATTATGCTACTGAAGATGTCACAGAAGAACAAACTGATGAGATCACTAAAGATTATGCTACTGATGTTTTCACAGAGGAACAGACTGAATTAGCATCTGGAGATTATGCCACTGAATTCATCATACAGGAACAGACTAATGAGGTCACAGGAGATTATGCTACTGAAGTTTTCACAGAGGAACAGACTGAATGGGCCTCTGGAGATTATTCTACTGAAGGTGTTACAGAGGAACAGACTGAATGGGCCTCTGGAGATTATGTTACTGAAGTTTTCATAGAGGAACAGACTGAATGGGCCTCTGGAGATTATGCTACTGAAGGTTTTACAGAGGAACAGACTGACTGGGCCTCTGGAGATTATGTTACTAAAGGTGTTACAGAGGAACAGACTGAATGGGCATCTGGAGATTATTCTACTGAAGGTGTTACAGAGGAACAGACTGAATGGGCGTCTGGAGATTATGTTACTGAATTCATCTTACAGGAACAGACTGGTGAGGTCACTGGACATTATGCTACTGACGTTTTTACAGAGGAACAGACTGAATGGGCCTCTGGAGATTATGTTACTGAAGTTTTCACAGAGGAACAGACTGAATGGGCCTCTGGAGATTATGTTACTGATGTTTTCACAGAGGAACAGACTGAATGGGCCTCTGGAGATCATGCTACTGAAGGAGTTACAGAGGAACAGACTGAATGGGCCTCTGGAGATTATGCTACTGAAGGTGTTACAGAGGAACAGACTGAATGGGCCTCTGGAGATTATGCTACTGAAGGTGTTACAGAAGAACAGACTGAATGGGCCTCTGGAGATTATGTTACTGATGTTTTCACAAAGGAACAGACTGAATGGGCCTCTGGAGATTATGCTACTAAAGGAGTTACAGAGACAGAGGAACAGACTGAATGGGCCTCTGGAGATTATTCTACTGAAGGTGTTACAGAGGAACAGACTGAATGGGCCTCTGGAGATTATGCTACTGAAGGTGTTACAGAGGAACAGACAGAATGGGCCTCTGGAGATTATGCTACTAAGGGAGTTACAGAGGAACAGACTGAATGGGCCTCTGGAGATTATGCAACTGAAGTTTTCACAGAATGGTTCTCTGGAGATTATGCAACTGAAGGTGTCACAGAGGAACAGACAGAATGGGCCTCTGGAGATTATGCTACTGAAGGTGCTACAGAAAAACAGACTGATGAGATTACTGTAGATTATGTTACTAGAGATTTTACAGAAGAACCAACTGAATGGTCCTCTGGAGATTATGCCACTAAAGGAAGACCAACAGAAAGTATCACAGAATATGCTACTGCTGAAGATGAAACACAGAGCTTTACTGAAGTACTGGAATTCACATCAATCCCTATAGAATCAACCACGACCATTTGGTTCAAAAGACCAGATTGGAATAGCAGCATACCTTATTGTGTTGGTAAGCAGTGCTCATGACCTTTATAGCGCATATGGTAGCCATGGTGTGTGTGCTGAACCATGGAAATCTTTAGGTCTCTGGTTCAATTACCATCGCTTTTTCCCATGTGTTCCAGCTGGAGGGCTGAAATGCAAGTTAACGATAGCGCACCGTCTTTCGAATGAGACGTTTAAGCTGTTGGCCCCGTATGCAATACACTCTTCGGAAAAGAGTAGGGGATTAATTGTCTCTCGGTCTACTGCCCAATTCGCCACCAGATGGACACCACTGGAAATAAGTCTTCGGGTTATCCTTGGTGGGATACACACCGAAATACTCCTAATGTGTATTATTATAGCCAATTGTATTTGGATTTTGTCATTACAGTATTTTGTCAAAAGTATAATGATAGTAAACCTGCATAAAGGATTTGTAAAAAAAAAATAATAAAATTGATAATATTCTCAACTAGCAGTATGACTAATATTGTACTGCAGTCATGTACTGTTTCATTACAGTAATTATCTACTATACATATTCAATGAAAAATTCAAAAAAAAAGAGGGAAAGAATACTTTTAGACTCAAAGCCCAAGACTAACAAAATCCAAGAGTGATTCCTCTTGTACTGAAGCCCAATGCATTATCACTGAAGTATCTTGGTATCTTGTCTTCATTCTTTTAATGATATTATTCCTATAATTTGTGGCTCAGTGTACATGTATCCTTCTCTCGCCAGACAAGCAGGCACCAGTACTTCAGTGCCATGATATCATTGTCATTGAGTCCCCAGTAGTGGATGCAAATTTCATCCCAATCATCACCATTCCAATCCATTGGCCACTGGTACCAGTCTCTGACAATGACGCTGTTCGCTCCATCACCTATGAACCTGCCAATGGAACAGAGGTCAGACTAGGGTCCTACCAGACTGTTTCAGTTACAGCTGTAGACTTTGCAAACAACACTGCAAAATGCGAGTTTGTTGTATTTGTTAATGGTGAGGAAAAATGTATTTCTTAATTAAACCATTTTAGTTACTTTCATGTGGTCACATGTAGTCATGTGACATATACATATTAAAATAAGTTAAATTTTATGTTAAAATAATTTATGTAAAATATTTACTTAAATTTAAGTGACCCATCATGTTATCAATAGACAGAGGCAGGAATATGTACATGGCTCACATCCCATACTGGGCCATGTTTCTCCACAAGTGGTTGTCAGTTTGCAAGCCTCTAGCAACAATATCCAGAGAGCAGAGCTTAGTAGCATGGTAGGATTTTTTAACAGTGTTGTAATATTCCGTTTTATTTTTACAAATTATTACCAGTCTCTGTGCACTGTGCTGAGTGGAGTTTAGGGGATCCAGTGAATGGTGTCAAGAGTTGTGCACCTTTTGCAATTGGCCCACTGGGGGCAGGCTTTGGATGTGACATTGCTTGTTTGGAACATGATTATGAATTTGTGTATGACCCTCCATCATCGTTTATTCAATACTTTTGTCAAGAAGGAGATGGATGGACACCAGACAATCTTACCCCGGGATGCTCAAGTAAGTGCTCTTAAGTTTCAAAATATATTTATATTTATATTTATTAATTTGATATTTTTTAGATTTTAGTTGGATAGTTGGAACTAAAGAATGCTGGTTACATTACTATCAACCTATATCTTTTTGGTCAGATTAGTTTACTGCAATTCACTGAGCAATTTACAGTATTTTTATAATCTTATACACTTGATTATTATGTGTTTTATTTTACTGTATGTATGTGTTAAATTTGTTCAATTTTATCTTTATATAATTTGTTTTTCTTCGTGGGGCACCTTTATATCAATTAACTTTGTAAGGCATGCACCCAAGAATTAAGTTGTTCTGGTTCTGGTGGGTAAAGCCGACCTCCTAAAGACTCCAAAAGTGTAGGAGTAAAACAGAGTTAGCTGTAAATTAATAAGAGTAGTTTTGTACATGCACAAAAAATATCCTCTTTTACTTTTAGTTGAGGAGCCTCCTATTCAAGAGGACATTATAAGAGCAAACTACACCACCAATGGCACGGCGGACGATGGCTGCTTGTCTCATTATGTAGCTGAGCTCCACTTGTCTGTGCAGGTGTCTCTTGAAGCTGGGTTCTCCAGTTCAGAGGTGTGCTTACGGATTGCTGCCAATGTCTCTGTCGGTGTCTCGGTGACAATTTCTCTCTCCAGGTATCAATACCATCAGGTATGTTATGACGTCATTACTGGATGTGATGTAGATATAAACAAATTTTTTATGTTAATTAGTGCCTGACTGTTTGGAGAAATTAATACTTTACATTATATTTATTACAGGTTGGGAACAGCTCAGTAATTGGGGACTTTACAAGTGTAAGTATGTTTTTGTTACCCATGATTTCCCCCTCTCCAATAAAAAAAATTATTGTTTTTAATTGGATAAAACTTGTTTAAACTTTCTAGGCCAGAGCTGTAGTAGGCCTGAGGTACAAGGGCTCAAATATCAGGGTGGTTACATCTGAGGATATTACACAGTGTCGCCAAGACGTGCTAGACTACTACCTAGCAACAAATTTTGAGGCATGGTCAAGCATCGATGTCAACCACAGGTCACAGTGTCTCAACTTGACCCTTGATGCGCCACCGGAACTAGATGACACAATCCTTGAATGCGACCCAGGATACGCATACAGAAATGATTTCTGCCGTGAGTTGTGATATGTTTTATTTGAATTGATTTATCCATACATGTGTAAAGGTACAATCACAAAACAAAGAAAAATAGAGTGGATGCTACAAAAGATAAACAATCAGAATTTAAAGCCCTACTGTAATATAATTTTAAAATTTAGTTTAAAGAAAACAGTTGAGAAGATCATACAGAAAGCAGTAAACCACCAAAAGAACCAGAAACATACAAAAGGAGGAACAAAAAAGTATACCAAAGAAAAACTCTTGAAATTCTTTTCACAGTCTTGTTTTCTATGAAGAAAAACTTAAAAATTAATGGAAATGTTTGTCCAGGAGTTATAGCTACACCTTGCAGTTCCACATGTATTATTTCTTTTTTTGATTTGTGTAATTTCTATACTTGTTGTTAGTACAATGTACACCTGGTACCTATGAGGTAAATAGGACCTGTTCCAATTGCGCAATTGGAACATATCAAGATAGATATGGTCAAACTACCTGCAAGTCTTGTCCGGTTGGCCACACCACACTGCAAAAACAGCGCAAGAGCAAAGATGAATGTATTCGTAAGTACATATTTATATCGACAATATTCTATTTCCATTCTATTTGAAATACATCCCTTAAAAACTATAAAGTAGTTTCATATATTCATCGGATTCATCACTAGCCATCAAGTGCAACCTCCAGCTATCTGGAGGTTGTGGGTTCGATTCCCACCATCACTTGCAAGGTTTTTTTTGGGAGTGTACTAAGCATTCTATATCTAGACTATATCAGGTAAGATAAACATTGATTCATAAGATTCATATATTATGTTGATTGATTTATTGTTTTTTACTTAATAGCTCAATGCAGCCCAGGTTATTATTCACACGATGGCTACCAACCATGTTCTGCCTGCCCGCAAGGCTACTATGCTGAGGACTATGGCAACACTGAGTGTACCCTCTGCCCAGAAGGAGCCAGCTCTGTCCCACCAGCAACTGGTCCTAGCTCATGCCAAGGTAATGTAGGCTCAGCATCCATAGTTCACCATCATTAGTAGAGAGGGTTTAACTACATTAAATGATTTGGACATTTCTTTTGATTACTAAATATTTGTCCATGCTATCAAATTTTACTGTATGTGACAAACTTGTATGATGTGCCCATAAATGGGCATGATAATGCCATTTTACACCCAAATATGGGCATCACATTTTTTTGTCACATAAAATTTGATAGTATGAACAAAGCTAAAGTTCTTCTGAGATCTCCTAACTTATATTATTGATGCATATTTTATTAGCAATTATTAACGACGATAAAATACCAGCAAATCTAATTGTCTGGGAGATTCTTAATGCTCTGTATCAAGTCTTTGTGAGCTTGGCAAGTAGAGAGGAGAAATAATTATTTAGGACCCTCAAATACTCTATAACCAAGTTTGTTGAGCTCTGTCAAAATTACTAAATTTCCTTTATTAAAAACTGTTGTATGCCCATATAAAGTCATGATGTGCCTATATATGGTCATGATGTGATGTCATCATGACCATATTTAGGCATGTCACATGTTTTTTTGTTGGGACAGGGCAATTAGTAGCGTACCCTAACCACAAATCCACACCTCCACTCCAGACGTATTGCTTTCATATCGCCATTAAGACTCTTTGTATTACTACATTGATTGGTAGTTCTCTAACCCACTGTCATTCAACCATTCTAGTGCCCTGTGAAGCTGGCTACTATTCTGCGACTGGTTACAAGCCGTGCACAGCGTGTCCTGTCCATTACTACCAGCAGTCAATGGGGTCATCAAATTGCACCGAGTGTGTTCATGCTCTTGCAACGGTCGCTGTCGGATCCACCAGCATCGCCGAATGCTATGGTAAGCCAAAGTTTTCACATTCGTAGCTGAAAATTTAACTTTCCCAGATTATAATAATACTTTCATTCATGAATTTGCACTGTTTGTAGTTTATTCTTCATTTTGTTTCTGTTATCCAGACCCTTGTGATGGTGTGACTTGCCTCAATGGTGGTAATTGTGAGGTGAACGACCATGTAGCATATTGCCAATGTAGAGATAGTTATCGGGGGTAAGTGAGATTATGAGCTAGTAATAACATACAAAATTACTGTGCTAAATAGAAATTCTTTTGAATTCATTTAATTACAACTATTATCACCCTTTCAGTTCATCTTGTGAAATCCCGTACAAGTGTGCCAGCAGTCCTTGCATGAATGGAGCAACCTGTTTGAACCTGGACAATTCCTACTTATGTGAATGTTTACCTGGTTACTATGGTGACAACTGTGAGCATGAAACAGATGAATGTACATCACAGCCTTGTCTGCACGGGGGCACATGTGTTGACCAAGGGGCCAATTACACCTGTGAATGTCCACCTGGTTATACAGGTAGGTATTGCTTTTTCTTTATTCCGAGTATGAGCGCCAATTTCATATTTGAAGGCTTTGGTTCGAGGTGGGTGTGGACTACTCATGTTTACAACTTGCCTCTTCCCCAATTCTCCCATCCAAAAATTATTTAGGCACAAGGATTCTTCGGTGATCTGACAAGTACTGGTATTTGAATGTAGTACTGTCATGGTAAAAATATTCCAACTGTATTTAAGTTTTTGTAATATATTTTAAACTAACTTTTTTTATTAAAATTTTTTTTATGAAAATCTTACATTGATATTTGTAAAAATGAAAGAAATATATATTTTAATAATTGTATGTTTAATGGTGATTTTATAGATTTATAGCTAGGTAAGATTGATAGTGGTTTATGCATATTGCCTTACCTGAGCCGCTTAATAGCGATTCGCTTCTGGCAAACCACAGGTTCACACAAGAACTTGTAAATAACAAACTATGTGGTATGATCAAATTAAGAAGGATGCAAAATAAGGGGCAGCACAAATATACAAAAGAATTGTCACACGCTGGGTGATAGTGCTGCCCTCACACCTCTTGAGTTAATAACTTAAGACTACCAATTTCTAATGAATACATTAGATTTAAAGTGTAATGTTGCGTTTCCTGCAAAACTATACATGTCTTTAACCCATGCTAGCTAAATAAATTACTTACGTAACTAAACAAAACTTTTCAGGGTATCGTGGCAAGAACAAAGTGACCTGTAAAGCGCATTAAAATAAAGTTGTTATCAGAGTCGCACGCTAGAACAAAAGCCCATAACAGTGATGTAAATACTGTTAACACAAATTTCTTTCTTCACTGTAGTATGAAAAAAAAAATTTTTGTAACATATTTAATCATCTTAAAGGTGGGAAATGTGAGGTTAATGCGGATGAGTGTGCATCTTCTCCATGCTCTAACGGTTTTTGCTACGATAGGCTCAATGGGTACGAGTGTGTCTGCTCAGTTGGTTTTACTGGAGTTAACTGCGAAACTAAAATTGGTAAGAGTACACTTGAATTGTCAAGTCTGTTTAGTGAATACCTAGTGTACCTAGATATACTGACTATAGTATTGTGATTATACTTTAAAAATAAAAATTATAATTTTGTTTGAATTATCATTGCCATTTCTGTTGTGTATTTCAACTTTGTCACCAGCATTCTAAATTTCTAGGCCTATTATTTGACATGTTGATACTAATTCCAGATGAATGTGCATCGTCTCCTTGCCTTAATAACGCCACCTGTACTGACCTTATCAGCGCTTACTCCTGCATCTGCCTCGATGGCTATGAGGGCTCTCGCTGCCAGCATGATATCGATGACTGCCTAGGTGTCAGTTGTGATAACAGGGGCATGTGTATTGACCAATTAGATTCTTTTGTATGCGATTGCATCTTTGGATGGACAGGTATGATACTGTGTGGAAATTGTTTGATTATTGTTTATGGAAATAATGTCTTAAGATTTTAAAAAGGCATTCAACAATGAAAAATAAATAAAAATAAATGACTTTTTGAGACTTTTTTCCAGATTAACAATATATCTTTTATATAATATAATATTGTTGTATTTTTTATAGCACCTTACATAATCAAAAGATCAATACTAAAATTTTTTTCTCGTTGACTATTGTTCTACTGAGAAACAAATATGAAAGCTGTCGTGTCCTTATCCATTAGGTGAGTTTTGTGAGATTCCAGATGGTCCGTGTTTGTTAGATCCGTGTGAAAATGCTGGCAACTGCTCACTGTTGGTAGAGCTGGAAGATTATGAGTGCTCGTGTTATCCAGGTTTTACTGGTAGAAATTGTGAGGTACTGTATGAACCTTGAGTCTCAACATATTTAAACCAAAATAAATGTTGGAACATAGTAAAAATTATATTTACATGTTATAGTTATTGGTTTTTATTATTCTTGTTATTATTTTCTAACAATAATATACGGGGCCTTTCATGCCAAAGCCAGCATCAGTAACCGAAACAAGAAAATCTACTTTTTAATTTATTTATATCTTCCACATTATAAGCTTTAACATGATAATACAGGAATATATTTATTATTGCCAAAGTTATGAGTAAAAGCATTACAGCTTCTATCTACTAAAGTATACAATACTACCACATTATAATGATAATTACTCAGTTTAATATTTAGTGTCTGTTCACTGGTTTTAGGAATGCTAGTCTATGTCTGTTAATAATCATAAAAATGTCTTTATATTTCTCTTGTACTGGTATATATTGCAGCCAATAATAAAATTATTATTTCATGTCTATGTGAGTTTCACAAAGTGATTTTAAATTTTTATGTATTATGAGACATTTATTACCTAATACAATTTTGTTTGTCATTTGGTTATAATCATCTCTTAATATTATTTTATTTTCTTCACAACTTTCTGTTTAGATTGATGTAGATGAATGTTTGTTATTCCCTTGTCAAAATAATGGAACATGCTTGGACCTCGTCAATAGTCGTTTGTGTACATGTCTTGCTGGGTTCTACGGTGGAAGTTGTGAAGAAATGATTGACCTTTGTCTTTTGGAACCATGCCAAAACGATGGAAATTGCACAACGCTTGTTAATACATACAGATGCTCGTAAGTATGCTAGCAACCAATATAATTTACTGTATTAATTTCAGTCCTCTACAATTGTACTTATATCAACCAAAGATCATATAATAACAAGATAGCGCTCTCATAGTTTTACATGTAACAAAATAGAAGCATCCATTTACACAGAAAGTAATTGTAATTGAGAGAGGGCGTCCTAATTGATACCGCGGTTGTTACAGAATTTGCACAAAGGTCATAGCTGTCAAAGTTGATGCAGAAATTTTGTTATAAGATCTTCAACATGTTAATTTGCTCATAAAATATTGTTTATTTTTTGTTTAAGTCTACCCTTTTTATGTAATTATATTTATTACGGTTTCTCTTAAATTTTAATAATAATATTGAAAATAAACAAGGTATCATGCACTCAAAGATTAATAATTTAAGAAACTATTTGAACCCATGTTTTAAATTATTTCTGCTTTTGTTTTTCAGGTGCCCTTCGGGATGGAGTGGTATCAACTGTACCGAGGATGTAGACGACTGTGTTGGTGAACCTTGTCTAAATGATGCTCTATGCATTGATGGCTTCAATAGTTTTACTTGTCTCTGTAGTATTGGTATGTCTAGTTTTTTGGGGTGTTTTATTTTTTTGTTGTTGTAAAATATCAAAACCTGCAATATGAGTCTATGATGATTAAACCTGGAAATCATGTGACTCCAGACATTAGGTATTATAAAAATAGTAATAAATAATAATGAGGATGATATTGACTTTTTTTTTTGTATATAAATGTATTCACAATTGTATTAGTCAACATGACAACACAATCGGTTGGTAATAAGAAGTTAAAAATGCAGTGTTATAATAGTATTGTACTGATTTGGTTTTAATTCAAAGAGACACAGTAAACAGATCTTCATGAAATAAAAAGTATAACTACCAGCAATTCTATACATCATTATAGTATCATCATCTCCATTATAAATCATTATGATCATCATAATTTTGAAATAGTATGATAGCAGTGATGTTTTACACTACCTGACTTTTGTTATCATACCGAGTAGTCAGTACATTTTCAAATACTTGTGAAAAAGAACTTGCAAGTGATTCGGGTGGTAATCCAATCTACAACCTCAAGATAACTAGCCTGGTTCCGTAACTAAGAGACTGCCGAGCTTGCACTTAGTGACTAGTGTTGAATCCGATCACCAAATAACACCGGGTATTGCTCACAAACTAACATTGAAATAGCAATGATAATTATCATTATCTCTGCCATTAACTTTCATACAATATGAATGGTGCTAAGACACCATTTGTTCGTGGTATTAATTTTTACTAACATCTGTAAAACCTAGTTTTTATTTTGCTTTTTAGGTTGGAAGGGAACACAGTGTGATATTGATGTCGACGAATGTTTGGAATCCCCTTGTCAAAATGGGGCAACCTGTTACAACTTCCCAGGCACTTATAACTGTACTTGCCCGCAGGGCTACTCGGGACTGCACTGCGACGTAAACTTAGATGAATGTGAAGGAGTGGATTGTCAAAACGGTGGCACATGCCTAGATGGCATCGCAGAATTCACATGCCAATGTGATATTCTTTATGAAGGCTACTACTGCGAAAAAGGTTTGTATAATGTGTCTAATGCAATTATGTATCTAAACATGTCTAATGTTAACCTGTATATGTCTTGTATCTAATGTTAATGTGTTTAATGTTAACATGTCTAAATTTAATGTGTGTAATTGACATGTCTAAGTGAATATGTTTGATGTTAAAATCTTTTGTTAATACTTTTTATCCAAACTTGTCTGATGTTTGTAATGAAAAATTCTAAATATGAATGTGTCTAATGTTAACATATCATGTCTATTGGTAGCATATCATGTCTAAAGTTAACATTCATTGTTAATACAGGTGTATCTGTTTTTAAAAAATATCAATTTGATGAGGTGATCCTCCTTGTTTGTTTCAACAGCCAAGTCTCCCAATTTTGACTTAAGTTTTGGTGGTGACTCATCAGTTTCGTATTCACCAACGGTAAGCTTCGGCATCTCCTCCTTCACATTGGAATTCTGGGTAAGATTTGCAGAGCCTGGAAGTGAGGGAGCTGTAATGCGTTTCTTAGGATATGATGGGTAAGTACAACAATGAAAAAATAACAATCAACCATTTATACATTTGCTGATGTTTCTTATACTATCACAATTTTAAATAGTAGTAGTATTATGATAATTTTATATATTAATATTTTTATCCTATAAATATATATATTTTAAGAGAGTTTTCATATATAATATTTTTTCAGGAATGTTTATGTGTTGATTCTTGATGTAAATGAGGTTTTCAACGATATCAACATTAATGACGGCTATTGGCATTATATAACCTGCACTTGGTCCAGTTTGTCTCAGCTTATAATGTACTTAGATGGAGAAGTTGTTGGTACTGTCCCAAACTTTGGCTCCAGTGTAACACTTGTGCCATTGTAAGTTAGTTTGTCAGTTGTGTTGAATGTGACATAAGATTGTAACTAAGTAGATTATCTGTTATTGTTAAAATTAAAATTATAGGAACTTAAGGCTTATACTGTTTACCCTCTGAACTTTCATTTGCATGAATATTCAAGATTTCATTTAAAAAAAATTGTAATTTGCATGACAATTGGCCCAGTCCCACCTAAATCCACCCCTGAATCAGTATACTTTGAAAGCTCCTCAACACACACTTGGTTGTAGTATCATTTAATTTATTGCATGAAATCATAGAATTTAACTGTCAAGTTTTAATGATGTCATTATTTATAGCGTGAGGATTGTCCTCGGTCAGGATTTTTCCACCAATGGCGAGATAATTTCAGGAGCAGATTTTGTCGGTGAAGTTAGTCGTCTCAACCTATTTAGTAATGTTCTAAGCGCTGAAGAGGTTGCAGCTCGATCAGCAAACTGCTCTGCTGCCCAAGATCAGGGAAATCTTATTCAGTGGGTTACTATGGCTGTGGACATAAATGGTGATGTGTCAAAGATTGTGCCCTCAGTTTGTGGTGGGTCATCTTGTCCTGAAGGATATCAAGGAACGCTCTGTAATATACTCATTGGTGAGTTTATAAATTATCACTGTTTTTTTTTTTATATCGTTAAAATTGATTTCATGTTTTATTATAATGTAATGTTATATATATATAGATATATACTGTATATGTATATTTAATATGATATTATACTGGCATTTATAGTTACTGTAAATGCTTGAATAAGTGCTGTGGCCCTTATAACATTTTTGGAGGCTTCGGTGCTGCATTTATTCAGGAGCGGCGCTTGTTCGAGTGCGGCGCTTATAAAAAAATATTGGTGTGCCGTTTTCCATGCCAGTTCCCATGTTACCTGTCTCACATATTCCCGTAGTTCGGTAGGCCTATGATAGGTTCTAGTCATCGTAAATAAACGTTTATAAAGAAATGCTTGTCTCTTCATTGTTATTTATTCATTTTAACACTGTATATATTGTATTTAAAACCTTGTTTCTCGAAGTGTTTCATTCATTACATACAGGTAATATATACTTTCGATTAAGCGCCTATTTGAGCATTTACGGTATATTGGAAAATTGTAACTATATATCTATGTAGATAATTTAGGAAATCATGAATTCTTTTTTTCCAGACAAGATACCACCAGTAATCACATACGAAACGGGAGACACGCGCATTGTGAATCAAGAAAGTCGCTTATCTGTTGGCGAATGGATTGAACCAATTTTCACAGATAACATTGGGATTGTAAATATCACACAATCACATCGAGTTGGACAGGTGTTTGCTTGGGGGGAGTATCTTATTGTGTATGTGGCGTACGATGCTGCACTCAACTCCGCCACTTATCAATTCAAACTCTATGTTCTACGTAAGTTAACATTTTATATCTCTTTAGTATTACCAAACCCAAAAAATCAAAATTAAATGATTTAACATTTCAACTATTCCTTGTTCTCCAGTACATTTTGTCTTCAGTGTAATAACTCATATTCATAAATATATTATCATAAAAGTACCAGAAAAATCTTTTTCTTTTCCGTAGCTTTTAATTGTATGAAACCTGCCCCGCCTGTGAAGGGTTTAAGTGCCTGTGGAAATTGGCAGTGGGGTGTATTCTGTAGTATTGCATGCAACCCTGGCTTTGAGTTCACATCTTTACCAAACCCCTATTATGTTTGTGCTCAAGAAGGTGTATGGGACACTAGAAGACCAAATGAACCTTTTATTTTTCCAGCTTGTGCACGTAAGAAATGTGTATTTTTTTATTTTTTTATTTTTTAATCATATGAGGCTAGCCATCCCAAAACCATTGCACTGTCGCTAAATGCTAAACATAAGAATGTGGAAATATTGCATACTCAGTACAGAGAAGCAATAATACTTTTACTCATAACCTTAGCAATAATAAGTTGATTTCAGTAAATGACTAATCATTTGAAAGCATATAATGTGGAGAATATGAATATATTATATAGTCAATTTTCTTTTTTTGGTCATGGCAAGCCCCATATATATATGAATAAATTAAATATTGAATGCTATATAAACTAAGTCTCATTACATTGCCTAGGAAGTCGGAGATGTTTTTTTTTTAGTCTTGAGCAAAAATCCTGTATTGTCAGTCACAGGATTTGAACCCAGGACATTTGGATTAGAAGGCAAGCATCTTAACCATCAAGCTACAACCCCAGTAGATTCAATAAGCAGTATATATTAATATAAATAATGAAAATTATGATATTGTTTTTATACTATAATATTTGTAATTAAATTTAACAGTTTAGCCCTTTCTTCCCCTGCGCTACAGAAACCAAAAATCAGAGTGCTACAATTGATACATTATGGAGTATATATTAATATAAATAATGAAAATTATGATATTGTTTTTATAATATAATGTTTGTAATTAAATTTAACAACAGTAATTAAATTAATAATCTTTTAACCCTTTCCTCCACCACTGCGCTACAGAAACCGAAAATCCGAGCGCTACAATTGACCTCAGTTTGGATTACACTATCAACCAGTGCGACAACGAAACAATTAGCACCCTTATAACCTGTCTCTTATACACATCTAGATGTGTATAAGAGACAGAATATAATGTTTGTAATTAAATTTAACAACAGTAATTAAATTAATAATCTTTTAACCCTTCCCTCCACCACTGCGCTACAGAAACCGAAAATCCGAGCGCTACAATTGACCTCAGTTTGGATTACACTATCAACCAGTGCGACAACGAAACAATTAGCACCCTTATAACAGAGTTTGAAGGTGTCATGAACGAACTGAACATGTTCTTAGGCATATGCGGGGCTCCGACCTGTGACTTTGGAGCAGCCGGTGTAGTAGTGGAATGCGCTGTTACCTTGGAGAGAAGACGTAAACGACAGGCTGTGGGTGAAACTGCATCAGTCACTGTTGCTATTAGCACCAATGGGTATGCACCTATTTTCTTTCCTATCTTTATATAGGCCTATTATTGGTTTTAGTCTATAACTCATCACTTTTTTGAACTTGGGAAACTTCCTGTCAGTTGTTGGTTCTTAGCCTTTAACCTCTTTTCAACTTTAAAATAAGATTCACAGTTTGTGTGTTGCAATGGGTTTTAAAAAGTGTACATGTATGAGCCAGGTATCTTTTTCCGAGAATACCAAACAAACCCTGGATGAGGAAGGTCTTGAACATGGCCTGATGTTGAAGCTGTAGTCAGCTGCGTTCCATGCTTACCGATACTAGGCCACATAACTTGTCCTGTGAGGTTCATTATAATTTACTGACTATGAAGTAACTAGCAAATTTTGTCTTGGCCTCTTGAGACGGCAGCAGGCAGTCCCATTCTGAGTGCTAAATTAGGCTGTACACCAGCAAACAATACCCTATTCTTTTTCACCAACTAAATGGTCTTCTTTCCTTCAGAACTACAACCACGTCCGATGGTCGTTCCATTGATGAAGTATTGGTAGAGCAAGCGGCAGCAGGAAACCTCACTACAGCCACTGGGGGTGCTGTTGATACCAGTAATTTGGTTGTCACAACAACATTGGTTTGTAATCCAGGGTCTGTGCTTAATGGAAATATGTGTGGTAAGTCTTACAATAACATCATTTGATAAAAGACCAATAAGTGTATGTTTTTGAGTTCCTTGCCAACATTTTTAATAGTGACACCATTGGAGGGGATAAAAATTCTTTCCTCTTTGGAATTAAAACTCCAGACCATGGATTAATGCTTCTATACTGTAATAATTTTCAGTAATGCTATATTATATTCATTATTATTATTGTATTATTAATTAAATAATCATTCAGTATTGTTATATATATTTTTCTGTGTATGGATATGAAATTTGTAAATGAACGTGAAATGAATGAATGAATTATAAAAAATTATTATTATTATTATTATTCAATAATCAATTTTACGATTTTATTCTAGTTGTTTGTGGAGAGGGGGAGTACCATGACATTGCTTTAGATGAGTGTGTGCAATGTGCCCAAGGCACATACCAGAATGACACTGGTCAAGTTGCCTGCACTGACTGTCCAAGTGGAATGACCACACAGGGCCTAGGCTCTGTTAACATCACTCAGTGCAAAGGTACCGGGATGATACTTCACGCTTTGTGCACCAACATCATAATTCCAATAATCATAATCATTGTTATCGTTGTCATCTTCATTTTTTTATAATTCAATGTCCTAATTTTCAACATCATTATCTTCTTACTCACTGTCATCTATATTTTCATCAGCAATGCTCTCTTTACTTTCACCATCATTATCTTAATCATTGTCATCATTATCAGCAACATAATTTTGAATGTAGATGACATTGCTCATTTTATTTTGGATTCTAAACATTTTCTTTTCTTAGATGTGTGTGATGCGGGAGAGTTTTTCAACGGTGAAGAGTGCGAGCCGTGTGGTCTTGGATTTTACCAGGATCAGTTGGGGTCATTTGAGTGTATGACCTGTCCTTCTGGAACTACTACTGAACTGCTAGGTGCTCCACATCCAAGCTATTGTAATGGTAAGAGTGCATACGATGTATTCTACATTTGTAATTGTATCTAAAAAATTCCTCAATCGTTACATTTTTATTGTTGGAGATTCCTATTGTTAAAATGATGATGGTGATGGTTCCAGAATACACAATAATTAATTATATGTTGATTACAAGGATTATTATGGTTTGGTGATGATGAAGAGGATATAGTGATTATGATGATAATAATGTGGATTGTGGTAATGAGAATGTTGATTATGAAGTTGATATAATGAGGATAATGATAAAGGGGATGATGATAATGTGGATGATGATAAAGGGGATGATGATAATGAGGATAATGATAAAGGGGATGATGATAATGTGGATGATGATTATTATGTCGACTGATGGCGAAAGTGTTGGCGACTGTGTAAATAGTAATGACAATGAAAACTATTATGATGATAATCTTAACAGATTTTTAGGATTTTGTGACAATATATTAACAATGATAATGAAAACAATGTTGATATGGATATAATCAAGGTAATGTTAGTTGTTACCATAGAATTCCATTAAATCATAAAACTTGCATTTCAGTAACTTGTGAAGGCGCTGGCCAAGAGCAGGGTTTGAATGGTGACTGTGAACCATGTGCTATTGGTACTTACAAACCTGAAGGTCAAATGTCATGTACACCATGCCCCTTAAGACTCACGACCTCTGACACAGGATCTACATCTATTGATGATTGCAAACTTGGTAAGTTTAACATTCTTCAAATCATCTTCACAAATCCTGTTTTTTTCTACAAATTGTCATTATCATGATTATCATTATTATTATTGTTATTATTATTATTATTATTATCATTATTATTATTATTATTATTATTATTATTATTATTATTATTATTATTATCAGTACAGTATTGAAAGGGCCACTGATTAATCTCAGATAAGAAAGTATAATAGATACTCCCAGTATGTAAATGCACACAATGGCATGTATTTCAATATTGTATGTATTATACTTTACGTACAGTATTATTATGAACTACTGTATAACAGTAATATTTAAGTAATCCATGCCCATCCCCATTTTTGACCAGTTTGCAATGTAATAGTATTTTATTATAACTTTGTTAAGAAACACTTCTGAGTTAAACATGACCTATATTAAGGAACCCCCCCCCCCCTTTCATGAACCTGGTTACCTGAATAACCTGTATTGCTAAAATGCTATCAATTGACAAAATGCCATTGCTGTGTTTTCTTCAGCCTATTGTTATTTTGGAGAGTACCTAGTGAACAGAGAGAACCGATGTGAACCATGTCCAATCGGGGAATACCAACCTCAACAAGACCAGAGGGCATGCTTGTACTGTCCAGATGGTTTTTTGACGAGTCAAGTGGGATCAGTCAGCAAAGATGATTGTATTTGTAAGTCAGCCTGCATAAAATATCTGTCAGACTTGGAGTGGAGTTGAGTAGCTTGGTGGTGAAGATGCTTGCCTTCCAATCCCAGATTCCTGCCTCGAAAACAGGATTTTTTCTCACGACCAGAAACAACTTCACTTCCGAAGGCTGATAATGAGACTAAAACTGGGCACTCACTCATCGTATGGCCGCCGGCTGATGGAATTCAACTCCGCTCTATGTGAGCGACGCAACTCTGTTTGCTGAGTGTCATTAGATGTTTGTATGGATTGTCATTTAAACCAATCTATTGCGCGCATGTTGTGCTCTCTACAGAATCATGTCGGCCGACGACGACCATCGGCCACAGTGAATGTCCAACTTTAGCTTTGGGTCTATGGTGGTCTTGTGAGGGGATATGCCACTTAGAAAAGTGACAAAGTTTGTTTTTTGGATTATCCTTGGTCTAGAAACTTTAATTGAAACTTAATTGACAGTGGGTAACCTTACACTTAAATTGTGCAATCAAGGTTTGACTCTTAATAATTGCCCAGCTCAACGTGGTTGGCGAACAAGAACCGTCATACTTGAAAGCATTATTTGCCTTTGATTCACTCATAACAGTATGTCTGTTGTACCAATACAGTACATTTGTGATTGACCAAAGTCCTAAGAAACAGGAGGTTTGGAACTAGTTTTCCTATTTATGCATTATTACTACTAGTTCCATATGCCTTGACTTGTGTACGGAATTTGGACACTGTAAAAAGCAAATATTATGATTGAGAAGAATATGTTTTAATGTATTTAATACTGTTTGAATGCATTACTATAATATTTATTTAGGTTATTTGTTTATGATTTCAGCCCCTAATTGTGATCAATGCCATCCAAATGCAACGTGCAGTGGCATCACATGTGTGTGTCCTATTGGTTACCGTGGTAATGGTATTGGACAAGATGGCTGCATAGGTATATAGATTTCTATTTATATAAAAATTATGTAATATATAAAAATCACTTACAAAAACTAATGACAATTCTTGCCCATGGTACTTATATATTCTTTAATTACATATATATTTACATTTACATACATTATACATTTATATTATACATTGTACATATATATATATATATATATATATATATATATCGCCACTGAGGAAGGACTAGTGTTGTGTACTCGAAATGAAAAATAGGCCTGTTGAAAATAATGCAATTTTCAAACTTGCCCTTGTGTGAAAGATCAATCTATTTCTTGCCTAATTTGGATACATTCAGGGTGTATTGGACCATACAAGATATATGTAAATTACTGTTCATCAGATCATAATTTGAGCCCTGTTGTACAATATTACAATCATTTGTTTATTTTTTTAACAGATATTTGCCGAGACTATTGCCTGAATGGGGGTGAGTGTGAGAAGGAGGGTAATGGTGAGCCGTACTGTCGATGTGCAGTGTACTTCAGAGGTGATCGGTGCCAAGAAAATGATGAGACTTCAAGTGGTATGTTTTAGTAATACATAGAGGATCCCCAACACGATTTATAGTATTAAACAAATCTCACTGAGCTCAGCTAACTAGAAATCCAGGAATTTTTTAAGCCCTGTCTAGACTGTCAAATTTCATTTAAGAAAAAACAGTTATATGCCCGTATATAGTCATGATGTGCCCCCATATATAGTCATGATGTGCCCATATATAGTCATGATGTGCCTATATATAGTCATGATGTGCCTATATATGGTCATGATGTGATGTCATTAAAATTTGATAGGACAGGGCTTCAGAGCGGAGGAGACCTGGGTGTGGCTGCAGTTTGGAAATCTTATCACACTAAGAATTGGAAAGATAATTTTGATGATAATAATTTCATATTTGTATTTGTTATTTCAACGTTTGTTTCATTTGAGTTCTTTTTCCACCTTTAGCAGGTAACACCGTCCTGCTGATTGTTACTGTGTCCCTTGGCTGTCTGGTGGTATTTCTTGCTATCTGTGCAATTATCATATACAGGTCCAGCAGGTTAGTACGTCAGAAATTGTAATAATAAATTCCGGTTGAAGCTCTCCACCTTAATGTTGCCGATATGCTGGTTACTTGTTGCAGCATTATGTACATAAGATCAAGACATTATATTTATCACCAAGATACCCACTCTTAAGCTCTGTTTATGCTATCAAATTTTATGTGACAAATTTGTGTGATGTGCCCATATATGATGTCATTTTACACCCAAATATGGGCATATCACATTTTTTTGGTACATAAAATTTGATAAGAGCTTAACTTTATTAATATAATTATATTATAATTAATATAATTTAATTTTTTTCAGATCAAACCCAAAGCTGGACAAAGTTGAAGCTATGCTTGACATTGAAGTAGAAGACACGGAAGAAAGAAATGAAGCTAAAAACGATGAAAGAAGCAAAGATACTAATGAACAACCAACTCGTAAACAGCTTCGGTTCAGTAATGCTGTTTATAAAGGATCAGTGAACCCACATGCCCATGGTGAGAAAAGGTATAAGGATCCGTTACCGATAAGCGACTTCATGAAACGTGGCCAGGACACTCTACACAACTTCCGGTATAATTACAGTTACCAAATGGATGTAGACTCAGCATCTGCAGGAAGTCAAGAATCATCAATCGGTGAATAAAATATGGGCTTATAAATATAATAACAGCATTAAAATAATTCATTATTTGGTTTAAGAACTCATATAAGCACTTATTAAAATAGTAGAAGCTTCAGTGAATCTCATTTCTTATTTGTTATTCATCGTCACTGCATTTGTTTGCCATGGATTTTTTTTATACGTTTATAGATATTAACCAAATATTTATGAGTGTTTATTCTGTTAGTAGCCTCATTACTTTAAATCTTTGTCCAGACTAAATTTTATTTGACAAAGACATGCCTAAATATGGCCATGATGATATCACTTCTTGACCATTTATAAAACAGTTTTTTTAGAACACTATATATTATTGTTCATTTTAATGTTTTTTAATTACTGTATTATTGTTAGTAGTTACATTATTTTGTATATGCTTTATAATTTTTCATAAATGGTGAATAGTAATAATATAATTACAGTTCATTTCATATATTTTCACCCAAACAAACAGTGAATCATCACCACTAACAGGCTGGTATAAAATACATCAAAAAATTACACATGCACATGCTATCTAAGATTATAATAATTAAAGAAAAGTATCTTCATCTGGAAAATGCTACGCTGGATGGAGATTGAAAATGTCTTCCAGTTCGTTTTGATTACATTCAGAGAAATTCTACTTTTTGTAAAATGTTTGAAGTTGTAGTTTTGAAAAAGAATTTATATTAAAATGTGTTTTTGAAATGTACAAAGACCTTAACTTTTAATGTGTTGCTCAGAAGCTAAATAGAGTGGGTTAAATATTTGAATTATTGGTATTATTATCAGAGGCGAAACCAATTTATATATACATTATATTGATTATCACATACTTGGGCAACTAGCAGGAACACCTTATAATATTAAGCCTGTTTTCCCACTTGCAAATTTATTCGAGCGAGTCGAAAGCGTCGGTTCTTGCGCATGCTCATTCACACTTTTATCGACGTTTTCGCTTCAGCGAAATCTATATTTTTAAGTTTTTACTTTTTGAGAAGCGAAAAAAGTGTGCAAGCAATCAGAACTCAGGAACCGAACCGACGCCTTCGATTCGCACGAATAAATTCGTCTAGTGGAGAACTGGCTTAAAGGCTATAGTTAGCCTAAAGCCGGTTTTCCACTAGGCGAATTTATTCGCGCGAATCAAAGCGTCGGTTCGCTTCCTGAGCTCTGATTGGTTGCGCATTTTTTCGCTTCGCAAAAACTCTGATAGGGGTGTGAACGCGTATGCGCATGAACCGACGCTTTCGATTCGCGCGAATAAATTCGTCTAGTGAAAAACAGGCTTTACATCTCAGCCACTCCACTTGCCCATTATGATTAAATAATAAATAGAATTATGATAATAATTTTTACCTAGAGAATAAACATGGAATAATATAATCTTTGGCTGTATTCTGAACTATAGGGCACATAGAAAAAAATTGTTAGATTATCACTCCCGCCCACCTCAAAAATTTGGGAAATATTGATGCAAGAATAAAAAAAAATATTTTTTTTGTCGCATCATTTATTTCAACAGCATAAACAAAACAATGCAATTTTGTGACTGGAAATACATTCCAAAAACAGTCCCTCATCATTTTTTTTTTTCAGAAAGAGTGATAATCTAATATTTTTTTTCTATGTGCCTATAGATAGCAACTGCAGTAAACAAGGCTTACTTTTCACATTGTAAACCGTTCATATAGGTTAAGTTTACACTGGAGCCTTCTTATCCGGATAGGGAGATAAATTAACTCTAACCGTTAGCACGCGTCTGTGTGGACACCCGATCGGTTAGCGCTACCCGTATGCCCCTTTCCCACATTCACGATTTTTGCTACGATGGAGCACGATTTAAAAAAATTTAAAATCGCGTTCTATCGTAGTGATTCGTACTTAAAATTAAACTCCAGAATCTACTGTCAATCACTTGTTTTATTCTTGCATTGGTTGAAATACAAGGTCCATACAAAGACTGAATCCCAGGGCCGTAAAAGTGAATGGTGCGTCGTGTATTGTTCTACCAAAACCATGACCAAAACCGAGCACAGGTCCTTCGCGACAAAATGAGGCTGACTCAGACTTGCAAATGGCGCATGCACAAAATATGTTCTATAAGGATGATTATGCATAATTCATGATTTTTACCAAACTATCCTACGTCAAGAAAATTCGTGAGCTGGATATCTTTAGTTTTTAAGATCTTTGATTTGTGGTAGGTTGTGAGTGCGCTAGACATCTTTCAAAAACAAAAAACAACCAATACTGCCTCTGTGTTTCACGACCCCTTTTAGCATTTTTTCGCTTTGCAAAAAGTAGAAACGATTCGAACTACAACCGATTTCTCTAAAGCGAAAACTCTGATAGAAATATGAATGCGCATGAGCCCTAGCCCATAGGTAGGATTTTCAACGGGGAGGTGCGTTTTGCAAACGAAGCGGACCTTATGATGGGAGAAGCCTAGGCCCCCGTGGGGTTGGGGCGAAGTCTCGGAAGCTTCGACATGTTAGCATTTTGAGGGCCTTATAAATGGATTTCTAGTCTTTTTATTTTTTAATTTCGGTGTTGTTAGGGACCTAAAGTGGTGACTATGTCCTTTACATCTGTAGGCCTATGGCTAACATTTAATTGTTCATAATCATTGGAGCTGATAATTTCCTACATATTTTGAACCACAATTATTAAAAATCAAAAGCGAGCTAGAAGAGCAAGCAAATAATATGCAATGCATAGCTTGTAACTATAGCATTTAGGAATGTTTTTACTGATTTAAGAGGTTAATGAAAAAAATTGACTTTGGAGATCGAGTGGGGGTTGGGGCGAATCCCCGACCACTCCGGCAAAGTTGCATTTTGAGAGCCTTTATTATATGATTTCTGAAACCCATAATTTGTGAATATTTTTTCTATATTTTCTTTTATTTTGGTGTTGTAGGGACCTGAGGAAATAGCATTTCTATGTCCATCTGTAGGCCTACAGATAAAATTGTTCATAACGGAGCATCTTTAATCAATGTAGCTGATAATTTCCAACAAATTTTGTACCACAGATTACAAATCAACGGTTAGAAGAGCTGACAAAAATGCAATGCATACTATAGCATTTTACGATAATTAGGAACGATTTTAGCAAAATAATAGGCAATGATAATAAATAAGTGTTCTATAGTGCACATGACTCATAAAGTTATTATACCTGTCTCTTATACACATCTAGATGTGTATAAGAGACAGTATGTTACCAACCTGGGATCCGCAAACAATTATTGGGGTCCGCCTAGTCCAAAAGCTCCGCAGGATGTCCGCAAAAAATGTTTGGGTCTGCTTGATTTTTAGATCAATTTTTCATGATTCCACTTTGTTGCCTTACCAATATTGATAATAATAATATTTAATAATTAAATGGGGGATAAAAGAAAATTACATTCAAATTTTGAGTCTGACAGTGCCATTTCCGGCCATATAAATTTCGTACCGTACCTCAGCACCAGCATGGTTAGGGCTGAGGAGGTATTGACCCTCTATCTGTAAAATTGGGACCCCTTCTATTTCCGATGAGTCTGCGAATGCAAAAAGGCTAGGAACCACTACCTTATACCATGGTCCATACAACAACTGGTCTGTTCCCTCTGGTCGCACTCTACATCTACCATTTATATTAAGACACATGCATATTCCAAACAGACGGCGATTGTTGTTTATAAAAACGTCATCAGAAATTCCTGTTGCTCTAATAACGAATTAAAAATTGATTTACCCATTATGAACAGATAAGATCTAAACTAATTAGGCCTACATGTTTCATCAACAAACTATTTCCAGTCAAACACCAGTTTTTGGTTTTTTTTAACATCATGAAAAAAAAATGTTAAAACAACGAAAAACGAAATTAACTTACCATGCATTGAACAAAATTAATTAGAAAAATGGATGCTGTATATTTGTTTTTTAGTTATAACAAACTTAGAATTATGAACTTTTCCAGTATACCCATCAACTTATTTTTGTACAACCATAAAACAGTACAAGAATGTTACCCAACTCCCTTCCCCTTCCCAACGAGATGCTCTTTGCAAAAAACAGCGCGCGTGATTAATAAAATAGGATGCGCGTTAGTTCACGCGCGCGTTACGCGGTCTGTGTAAAAGGAAGTGTTTCCTGGCAACATTAAATTACATTTTGTTCGATGTAAACAAAGGTGCGATTGATTCAGATAGTGAGGAAATACAACTTGTTTAGCAAGATATAATTGCATCAATAGATATAATAAATAAAGCAAATCACCATCCGACACGAGATTTCTCACGTAAGTTTATTGGTATACTTGAACCAAATAAACCAGTATTAGGCAAGGCTTATAAGTTATTCTTGCTTGTATCTTATTATTGTATCATCTTGCTTGTTTGTATTCTTTTTATAGGCTATAATATAATTTATGATTTTTTTTATTAACATCCTTACCTTTTTATTCATGCTTCATTTTTGTTGTTGTTTTAATGTAATATTATTTATGATGTAGCGTAGGCCATATTATGTTATGTGTTTATGTAAGTGCAGTACAGTTACGTAGTTATTTTATTTATTCCCGCCTCGAATAATGTATTGCACAAAGATGCCTTAAATGTGAAATAATTGAAGTACCGTATTGTTTGATACACTGATTATACAAAACGTACCCTATGTGTATGATTATTAATAGAGTGGCCTTTCATTTCCGGATAATAAGTACGTTCAATGGACTTTTCCAGAATGTGTATCAAACTTTAAAAATGACCAATCAGAACGTGGTATTTATTAGCCATTATCACGCACATGTCCCACAAAACGAAAATAATGATTTAAGCCTACACATTTTGTCTTTCATAATATTTTTTTTATTTCTTTATAAAGATACTATGTATCGTCCCCCATATGCGGACGGCATATTCAACTTCGGAAATGGGCCTATAGGTCTTGTGTCCGAATACAGACGACGACCAGTTAGGGGTAGGCGGACAATACGTCCCCCTAGACAAATATATAGGCCTCCTAGAACTAATAGGCCGAATTCAGCAAACAATTCCCATATCAATACAACAAATAACAACGCCACAAATCAAGCTAGGCCCCATAAAAGTGCAAGTGGTGTCACGGTTATAAATAAAGTTCATATTCAAGATTCCAAATCTCAGAGTCAACGCATTCCGTCTGCTTGTTCCAACGAAAATATCGACAATAATTGTGATAAAGTTATTATACAACCTGGGCAAGCTACTGAAGTTAGTAACATACATTTAAATATCACCACTACAATTGCGCGCAAAGGTCGAAATAATGACACTTCATCTGCAAACCCGAGCTGCTTAGCATCACTTGACCACAATGGTGACTGTCCAGAGATTACAAAGAACCACCAACCATTACTGGACAAGGACAATGAAGCAACTTACAATGAACACAACATTGCTTCCCCGGACGTAACACTGGAAAATGATCGTCAACAGCCAGATGATGTCCTACTCTGTCATCATGCATCAGATGGAGTGATAAAGCAACATAAGAAAACGTCAACTTCTGCGTCAAGTTCTTTCAATGAAATTTATAAATCCCTTGAAAATGCTGATCTAACTAAATTACTTGGAGGGCCGCGCCTTGAGTCGTTAAAAGCACAGTCAACCTCAACCGAAAGTATGCCTCCTCTAATAGAAAGATCGGATGCATCAGACAACGAGCCCATTAGTTCTCTGGAAGACGTCCCTTTTGCAAGCCAGAATAAGCTTAATACATTAAACGACAATTCAACCTCTGATGTGTGTCCTGAACGACAAAACAGAAGTGATTTCAACAAAGAAAATGTTGCGCTTAGCAGATCACCGGCTTATGGTCATTCCCGAAGTGCGACAGACAACGCTACTGCTCCTTCGACTAAAAAACTTGTCCTGTTCGACAAGGAACACTCAGATTTCCCTGAAGAAGAGACAGATATTCCACATAAGGTATGGGTGCATCATGCATTGATTCAAATGTCCTAGTACTTCGACTCCATCCTGTGGTTATTCTTACATTCACGTTAGACACAACAAAAAAACAGACAGAATTTATCACAGAACTTTATTTTTGTTGCATCTCTTTTTAACTGAGTGACGATAATGGTGATTGATGACGATGATGAGGGTGGTTGTGGTGTTTTTAAAGATGATGCTGATGATGATGATGATGATGATGATGATGATGATGATGATGATGGTGATGATGATGATGATGTACATGTATGTAGTTTACCTATCATATACTTACATGGAGATATCATATCACACACAATTTCGTTATAATGTTATTATTGCAGACCCTCCAAATATTCTCAAATGATCCAGCAGCACTCGTTGCATCAATCCAGGGTAACGTGTTCAGTCACTGTCACAACGAGGAAACTGAGCGCGTGATTGGCAACTCATTGAATTCAACGTCACAACTTCCAGCCAATCCTAGTCATCTTCTGGAACAGCTCACGATCATTAAGATGCATCGAGACATCGCTGTCGACTCATTAGAGGTGAATATTATTTTGATAACACGGTCAAGCGATTTACCAGGTTGATGACGTGAGCATGTGGGATTGTTATTTTAATTAGACGTTACATTTTTAATTTATAACATTTATACTAGGCCTATAAAATAACGATTATATTTACTATTAAAAAATACAGATTTTTTTTTGGACTGGTATGTTATAAGAATGAGTCGATTACGATAGATAGTTCGGTTTGTGAAAAAAAAAAACTACTCTGACTTTTTTAGGATAAAAAGACCGAGGTTTCCCGTCTTTGGGAGAGACTAGATGTAATGAAAAACGCTTCGGATAGACTACTCATCAGCAACAACGAACTATGCACTCAACTGGACACACTGAAAATACAGTTGGAAAAAAGACTCTCCGAGAAAGAAAAATCCGAAAAGGAGATGGAAACGTTCGTAAATCACTTTAAAACAAATGAAATCAGTAATGATTAAAGCTGAAAAATGTAACGTGTGATACTTCTAATGTATTCGAGGACTAACCGAAATGGGTCAACGGGCGTAGGTTCGAATCTCAATGGGTCACCAGTACACTCGGCTGCGAAAGATATTCATGTTTTTATATAATCACGATAATTGGTCATTGAGAATCGAATTAAACATCATTATGTTAGATATAAATAAAATAATTTTACCTAGCGATACACACCTGATATGGAATACTATAATGTTTGGTTGTATTCTGAACCATGGATAGAAACTGCAGCAGTGGTGGCGCCAGAGGGGATGGGAAATCCCCCCCCCCCACGTCATCCGACTCACGACTAGGTTTTCAGATCAGAAAGTAAAACATTTTGGTCTTAAAGCACATTTTGGACCATAATAAGCCATAAAAAAAAACTCTCCCCGTAAGCGTTAGGTCCGAGCAAAACCACAGTGCAAACTTATATAACTGTTTATGGCAATTGCGCGTATTTCTGATGTTGTTCCGATTGGTACCGTACCGTTAAGTTGTTAAACTTTATTTGCACTCGGAAAGGTCCACTACATAGATACAGTATACACAAGATGCATATCTTTAATGTGTTTTCCGTTTAGTTTGCGGCAAAGGTTGACGTCGGTTAAGCCAACAGATGTTTCTACGGCCATGGCGACCACTCAAACTGACAAAGCTAGCGGTGATCAGATGGCAGTGGAAAAAGAAGCGTTCAGGTTACGTATCGTACAACTTCAGAAAATGGTTTCACATAAAGATAATAGAATTCGAGAAATCGCTGATAATGCTAATAGGTAAGGTTACGGATGTTACCACCCAGTTCTAAATATACATAAACCTTTATTTTAAATTGAAACCATGGTTTCTTAAGGCCAACTCAGACAGCGTCGGCCGACGCAGCCCGACCCGATTTATCGTCGGGGACAGTCTTAAGCCGTCGTGAGAAATATTAAACATGTTTAATATTCCACGACGCGACTTCCCCCGACGCAAACCATCGCGTCTGCGTTTAACTCACACAGACCCCACGCGACAACAAATGGCGTCGGGCTGCGTCGTACGACGCTGTCTGAGTTGGCCTTTAAAGCCGGGTACTCACTGCGCCCGACTGTCGTCGGCCGAGGCGATGCTGTGGGGAATGCAACCAATGACGATCCGCTCAGACTGCCACAGATAATCAGCAGACGGCGTCTCGTTGTCTAACGCTCACATGGAGCGGAGTTGAATTCGTCGACCGAGGGTCGCGCGACCGCCGTACGTCGCAGGGAGTTCCCGACTTTAAACTCGTTAAAGGGTGAGCACAGTTACGAAACCACAGTGTTTAACTTGATGAAGGGGCGAGGGTATTTTCTAACTGCACCCCCTTCATAGATTTCTCTTTCTCAATTTAACTAAAATTCTTTGATACGGGTCCGGTTTAAAGCCGGGCATTCACTGCACCAGACGGTGAGCGATGCGATTCTATGGAGAAGGTAACCCCACGACGCGCGCAACGGATCGTTTTTAACGACGACCCTTTCAGACTGCCGGCGTCGCGTCGTCTAGCGCTCACAGGGAGCGGAATTTAATTCGTCGTTCGCCACACTAAGTGCCAGGTTTAAAAGATGACCTGATTCAATAAAACTGCCATGGTGGTAGACTTGTGTTCCTACTATTGCTTTCAATTGAGGCACACACTGCTCCGATCATCGCCAGTCAATGCGATTCCAAGAAGTGTAGGACATAACGCGACGAGGTGTGCGCAAGCGATCGTTCAGTCTGCCATCGACAATCAGCAAATGGCGTCGGGTCGTCAAATATTCATAGAGAGTGGCGATAGATTCATCGGCCGACGGTCGTACGATCGTCGTACGGCGCAGTGCTTTGCCCGACTTTCGTTGCTCATAAACCTTAGGCCTATATTACATTCCGCATGGTTTCATTTCAGAACAAATCAAAAATTACGAAACGATATCGAACGTCTTCGGAATAGTCTGCAGAGCTGCTGCCCAACAACGTTAGTTCAGCACATTATGTCAGGCGGGCGAGGCAATACCAAAGCAAGTATTTGTGAAAGAACTGATCGAAGAGATAAATTAATTGCCGAATTACCCCACTGGAACTATATCAACCCATGCGACCTGAGTCCAATAATGCGGCTTGGTAGTAATGTACCTGTGCTCATCGGTCAGGGTGTGTTTGGAAAAGTTGAACTGATGCAGTTTCTACCAACGAGAACTCTAGTCGCAGTAAAATCCGTGTACGTTGACGCCGACGCACCAGAAAAAACCCGAAACCACATACGTCTAAAGTTTCAGTGTGAGGTTCGTGCCATGCAAGTGACGTCGGCACATTATGCGTTTCCGTTCCTGATGGGCGTAGTGAATGAAGGACTCCCACTGCGTCTAGTCGCTCTGTTCCTTGGCGACCACAAGTCCCTCGAATCGAGAACCATTTCGCGAGTTCTGAAATCAGGCCAACCTGGATTGACCTCGGATCAATGGCTCGACATTGTGATAGATATTGTTAGCGGGCTTAAGTTTTTGCACGAGAACAAACTCTTGCACAATGATTTAAAAGGTGATAACATTTTAGTTGTCTATTCAGACTGCCGATGGGCTGGTAGGATCATCGACTTAGGACAGGCATCGTCTTTAAATCATCCACAGGAATATAGGTTAAGTGAAGAAGATAAAGTTCGTTTCAGAAAAAATCATACGCACATAGCACCAGAACTCGTTGACGGCATCACTAAAGAGTCACCAGCATCAGATATATTCCAAATAGGTTTAATTATGAGAGAAATTGGTTTGAGGGTTAAGATTCCACGCTTAGAATGTCTCGGAGAAAGATGCATAAACAAGGACCCATATAAAAGACCTCTCATCGAAGATATCTTAGCCCACGATGTATTTAACGCATGTAACAGGCCAAACAGTATCCATTAGGGGAAATGGAAGATTATTATGGATTTTGGCTTTTTTATCTAATAATCATTTGATCTGTGCTAGTCACATTTTACGACATTAAATCCATAACTAAAGCCAATGATTGACGTAGATGTTACGCTTGGATAGATTTCGTTGCGCACATACGGTCGGTGAATCGTTTATCGTTTATCGTATACTATCATGACGTCATGCTTTGTACAAATTAGGTCTGACCACTATAGAGTAAATAGACTCATGAAAAATTTATGATCATAAATTCGCTATGTCAATAATAAATTAATTGGCTTGATTGGGCAGCTAATACAGAATTTGAAACGCCACTTGTCGCAACTGAGTAATTTAGATCTTTGAATGATTAGGGCTTGTTTAGTACGGTATGTTTTTTATTGGCTAAATAGCATGAATGCTCAAAGTCAAATTATGTTAGGCCTATTCATTGGACTCATCTTGTCCGTAAGCCTGTAAGACTATAATACTTCATAGGAAATTACAAAAATTATTTTAGGTGGGTAAACAGTTTTGAAAATTTTGTATGTGACCTTATTCAGGACTAACGAAATAAAGTATGATGAAGATTAATGTGTTTTATTTGATACGTTATTTAAGCTTTCGTCAATGTAATTGATTGAGGACTGTTAACGTCGATAGCACCCACCACCACCAAAAACAACATTCTAGCAGACGGCTAATAGGAAGGCCTACATTGTGCCGTCGGCCGTCGGCCGACGCGATTATAGGAAACGCAAAACGACGTGGCGCACGCATCAGATCATCGATTAAATAAGTCCTTGGAAACCCCTAAATTGTCAAGAAATTCGGGGGCTTGTCCTCCTGGACCACTTTCGGAATATTTTGAGCGACGCCCGACCACTTGCACTTTTTTGTTGTCGGGGGCCATCGGCTACCCGTCAGGGCCCAGGACCCCCCGTCGGGAAAATCCTGGCGCCACCCCAGACTTTCAGATATATGAGTACCCTAAGCGCTTTACTACACTATACATTGCGGTGATGTAGCTTCACTTTTTTTTCCGACTACACTACAGATCCCGTAAAATAGAAATATGCAACATTCGTAAATTGTTATCAAACGTCGTAGCGACATAGGGTCTATCTATCAGGTTATAAATTAAATAAACATTATTTTTCGCATCATCATCATCCTTACCATCATCACCGAGACGATTTAGCGCCCTCAACCAATAATCGTTGTTTATATTATTGGAATCGCCAGAATGGCGGATATGGAGGTGTGTGCTACAGAGAAAATCCTCGAAGTAAAACGAGGAATTTCGGGTGGATTTGGATTTTCTTTGATGGGTGGTTTGGATTCTAATTTACCACCTGTAATATGTGATATTCTTGATAATTCACCGGCAGCAGAATGCCCTGGGGTAAGTGTAAATACATCGTATTTGGTAGGCCTAGCTACCTCTCTTTCCTCTCACCTCACCAGCAAAAGCCGCACTCAGGCCGCCTTATTTAGCGGCCTGAACGAACAAAGAAAGGTTAATTATCATGATCGGTAGAAACGGTACAGCCTGGTGTGTGTTTTAAATGAGGATTTAGTTCGGTAGTTCTCAACTTAAACGAAATCTTAGTTTGATACAAATAACATGCATCAAGAAAAAGTATTAACTGTATGCTATCTATGACAATATTTTTAGGCCTAGCTAGCTAGGAGAGGAGGACTAGGCTAACTAGGCCTAGGCCTTAACCTTAGGCCTAGGTTTTTGATTGACAAAGCAAGCACATTCCTACTCCTCTTCTATATTAACGTAGCGCCTGATCACGGTTTAAGTATTAAGGCTAAAACTCTGGCATGTAGAGTAGAATAGTTGTGTCTTATCAAAGATTAGTTACATGACCCATGACCAGTATTTATAAGTGGTATGAAAGACCTGATGATCCAATGATGATCTTATAATACAAATGGAATTTTTGACCCTTCCTTTTATTATCAACTTGCTCAGTCAATACTTCTAAAGTTGAACAGCATGTTATAGTAGTAGTTATACACTGGTGAAACCAGCATTCTGTAGACTGTTGGCAAAAGCTTGTGTGTTAAATAATTGTTTTTAAAATGTTTTTATTTCATACAGTAAATTATTATTAAAAGTGAAAGCAGACAATAATAATAAACTGTGAATTACCCTGATAATAAAAACATATTTCTTACACCATTGTTTTATTATTATTTCATTGAACTTGTTAATAATTTAAACAATTGAAGCATATAGCCAGGAAGCTGTTTTGTTTCCTGTGGTTATAGATTTAAGTGGATTTGAGGGTGTTGAATCCATTGTGTGATGAAAGGTTAATGATCACCTCAAGTGTCAAATATATCAAGCAATAATATTTTGCTATTTTGTTAGTGTTTTATTTCATACTGACTCTGTTTTTCTTATAAATTGTAAGATGATCGCTAATATTCTGTCTACCTGTTTCTTGTAAAAGTAAAGGTAATTATTAATAGGTTATCAATAATAATAAACATATTAATATAGTAGTTAGTATAAGATTGATGGATGCTAATTTTAAACAGCTTTGCCTATATTCAGTTCAGCTTTATTCAGTTCATTTGGAAACAAGAAGGAAAAAAAGATTTTGAACAGCACATACACAATGCAGGAAAGGTACAAATGACAAAAAGCAATCAATATAAGATACATTACTAAGACAATTTATTGGTACGATAAAATCAGTTCACTAAAAATCTGTATTTCATCCCTTTTTACAACAATTGTGAGAAGAAGGATGTTTTATTGTAAACCTAAAGTTTGGTACAAATTAGGTACTTTAGCTATAACTTACACCATGGAGGTATTAATACCGCTTACACTTACAGTACTGTACAGCAGTCTCTAGTATTAACATTCTGTTTAGAACAAGTACTGTAAAACCTTGAATAGAAGCCCAATGGGCTTAATCTCAAGAAGAAGCCCATTTTGAATTGAGGCCCCCTCTTTAGTTTGAAAAAAAGCCCATCTCGAAAAGAAGCTCATTCAAAGTTTGCAAAAAAATAAGCCCAGGGCTTCAATTTGAGGTTTTATGGTATGCCTTTCTGAGAATTTTCCTAATGGCTTCTAGGCATATAGTAGTTTGTTGTTTGTGGTTTTTCACTTTTGGCCCCATTAGGATTGTCTTTAAAAAAAAATGCCACAAAAAAGTGAACAATAAATTGTTAAAAAGTGTTAATAACAATTTGGTATTGTATACAATTCTAATTGATTAAAAGGAATACAAGAATCATAGTACTTGCATAGAAGTGCACTCAGTGCGGGATAGTTAAGTCTCAATCAGGATTATTGAAAGGGGGAAGGGGGCTAATGGGCAGGTGCAAACGTGAAGTGGGAGGACTCAATAAAGTGAGGGGCACACCCCCTAGATACTATACTTGCTTTCAGACTTCTATTCTTCTAATTTTAATTGATTAAAATTTGTATCAATATCAAAAAGTTAAACCATTTGAATTAAGTTATTAAATTTACATAATCATTTTCAATAAGCATTTTATTTTTAGTTTTACACAGTAACTAAAATTTTCTTTATCTTATTAAGATTGTGGTTTTATCATTGGCTTAATTTAATAAATTATATTTATAAAGTGTAATACAATTATTAAAAACAATGTTAACAGGGTAATAAAAAGAGAATGGAATTTGGTTTGCTGAAGAAATTCTTCATCTTGGAATTTTAAGGTGATGGCATGCTTTGATTTGGCCTAATTATGACATGGAATATAAGTCTCAGTCAGATTTATCACATGTAATTATGAATTAACATTTTCAAGGATTGCCATACTAAAAAAAAGTATTTGTTTTGATTGTATCAATGACATTAACTGTTCAGTGTTTTAAAATATATATATACAGTATAATATAATGTTAATACAAATTATAGTAATTGTTTTTTGACCCTCATTATGCTGTAAGAAGCAATGTTTTCTTTAATATTTCTTTAAAACGGGCATTATAGAAATAATAGTTTACCTGTCATGTGCCTTCTAATACTATATAGTTGGACCTATGCAATTAATATTCTATGAATTTTTATCGTATTAATACATTAAGTGCCAACAGCAAGTCATAGAAAATGTGTGTTTCATCTTTTATTCACTGCTACAGTTAGTAATCAACTTTAAAAAAATAAAAAATCAATAAAATTAACTTTAAAAATATCAAATTAAATGTACAGTAATTTTGAATAAATATTATAGTAAAAAAGCTGAATGTGCTATATGGGCTATAAATAAAAAAAAATATTTTTTTGATTAATAAATACATGTATTTAAAATAATTTAAACGTTACGTTTACTGTAATTTTTCTTCAAAGTGTGCGACCACGCGACTGGTGGTCAGAGCCATTGGCATTTTAGAATTTTTTATTTATTTTTTTTTTTTTTACACATCACAATTTAATGTATAATTAAATTTAATATTTTTTGCATGCCCCGAGGCAATAAGTGTACAAATATTTCGCTATATAATAATGTATAAAAATAACATTTGGTCCTGGCGGCATTAAATCAAGATAATTTTCATGATTGGAGGCACAAAAATATTTTCTCTAGGCCTGGTTTATTCCTTAATAAAAATTTAACTAGTTCTTTCTCAAGTGATGAATTAGACACAGCTGTAACTTATGATCAATATGTTGAGATTATCAAAGTTGACACGTTTGAAGCGCTCTGCTGTATGACATTGCTAATCGATAACAAAATACTTTGGGTTTTAAATGCGAATAGAAAGCAATTGATATACTGTAAATAAAAAGTAGACATATCTAGGACTTCTTAATATATTTGTACAGTAGTACAGTATATAGTAATATGATATGTAAACATACAACACACAAAGAAGCAAGAGTTGGGGCTTTTTAAATGATAATCATCATAATTTTAGAATTATAATATTGCTGTTATCTCCGTTGACAGGAGCGTAAGAGGTTGTGGTCAGGAGTCATTCAGACTCCTTGTTGGGGTCTACAGTTAAGGCAAAGCCTCTGGAAGCTACTGTACAGTGATAATTTTGGAAGAATAAATTAATCTTTTTTAGCCTTACTATCTGTAAAAATTACAAATAATTGTTTTCCTCCCCTACAAATTATTTTTTTTTCAGCAGTCCTGGATCCCCACCCTTCTACTGGTGCACCCATCCACCTGGGCCACATCAGCCAACTTGCCCAAGTGACAGCTTACAGTACAAGACAAATTCTTACATCGTCTATGAGAAACATGTTAGTGTAAGGGATTACTTGTAGAGACGTCTGTTCCACTGAATGCTCTGTCAAATCAGGATGTTTCATTCACAAATACTGTATGTAATTTATTTGCCCATATGATATTGGCGAAATATGACATCACCAGCATGCCTGGACATATCACAACACAGGATTTCTCACTAAAAACTTGGACAAAGCTAACACAAAAGCAGTCACTGTGTTTAGATGTTTTTTTTTAAATTTCCATGGCAATTCTGTTTTATGAATTTGTTAGAATCTCAAGCATTTTATTCCCATTTGCTGCAAATGGAAAGTCTGCTAGTATGGTAATAAGTTTAGAAGGTAGAATAAATCCACATATCATTTGTTTGTTCAGTCGGTTACTGTTCCTGATACTCATTTGCACTCTGTACAAAGGTCAAGTGGTCTGTAGAAGTCCAGTTTAATAATGACCAATTATTATTAAAGACCAGATGATAGTGAATGCGATGCTATTTTGATAGATCCGGTTTTATTGTCAGCACACAAAGCCAGAGAGCCATCTGTATGCTACAGTATGATGCAGTTTGATTGGCTAATACTGTACACACCCAGCTAGTATTCAGTATGTACAGTATCGTATTGTAATGTCCAGAAAAAGACCAGGTAATCATAGCATTTAACTACTTAGCACACCTAATACAATCTGTGCAGAGTACATCAAACCAAATTCTGAAGGAGATCAACCTGTTCAGTGTTACTGATTTATCATAACATATCATTCACATATATTGTATAGTAGGGCCTATTATATATTTATGATCAGATAGCCATAATAATAATTTATAGACATTATTATAGTTAAATCTCATGAGAGGTCAGTTTCAAATCAGTACAGTAGTTTTCCTACTCTATGTGGATGATACAAAATTTTACAGAGTGCATGTGTACTGTAGGACAAAATGTAAATTATAAAGTGCTGCTGTTTAATGTACAAGAAGGTGCATATTGAATACCAAATTATGCAATGAAATTATAAAATCGCTAATGACTGTTCACTAATAAATAATGGAATATAATTATCAGCAATTATGTTAGTTACAATTTGTCAATAATGTTTATTACTATGCTAAATTAATGCACGTTATTGCATTGCTGACCAGCTACAGTAGTACATGTTTTACATACACAGAAGTCAAGTTCATAGAGAGTTGACAGCTTTGCTGATAAAATCCAAAGGTTAATTAGCTATTTTAATCGGTTATAAATTAATGTACAGTACAGTATTTTTATACAGTTTAGCACCTCAAAATATTTTGTATCTCTGGATAGAGGAAGTTAAAAACTAACATGATTGATTAGTATCCAATGACCAGTCATGTTAGTTTTTTAACTTCCTCCGTTCCCTCTAGCAAAGGCCTTATTCCTAGACATGATAATTCTGCATACATAGTGTAGAGTTATATAATCACCAGTATTCTTATTTACAGTATTTTTATTATTCCGTATCATACACAGCCTACAAATATCAATTTATATTCAAATTATTTATACACAGGATTGAAACTGCATACCAACTGTTTACTTGATTTATTTCTCTGTAGTAGACCATAAATTGATAATTAAGTGCTGCAATGCTCAAAACATTTTTGTGGCTTTCATGCGGTGTTTATTCAGGAGAGACGCTTATTTGAGAGTCGTGTTTTACAAATTGATTCAAAATAGTATACTGCGTGTTTTATCGTGCATAGTACACCTATCTGACTTGCAAACTTTTTATTAATTGTTTCATGAGAAATTGTTTGTGTCCTAACATACATAACATGAAGATATTTGTTGTGGATACTGTATGTCAGGCCTAAAGCGCTTCACGGTTTATTCAAAATAAATCTATTAAAGTGCTGATGTGGTTATTCAAGAACATCACTTAGCATTATGTTGGTATAGCACTTCAATCGTGTACGGTACATGTAATTCATCAAAATAGTCAAGAAAGAATTTATACACAGTTGATACTGTAGTACTGCAAGCCAAAGATAACCTTTATCCAGTCTTGAAAAAGCAGTATGGCTCCGTAATCATTCAAATTCTAACCATCCACAATAGATTAACATTTAGATGCATTGTAACAAACAATAAAACATATTTCAATTTACATTGTTGAGTCTAAAAAATGTTATGCGTTCACAGTAAAAACAGTAACTGTATGTTTAGCATGTAATTAGCAAGTTAATGCTATTTTGCAGTCAATCTAATGATCAGGAAAGCTCTTTGAATATTAATATGTTTTTAATGTGATTATTAAAGGGGGGGGGGCACAGTATTCCGTAGCAAGGATGCAGTTTCTCAATTTTTTGCACATTGATGGAATAATGATGTACGATATGGTCAGTCTGATGCCGTGTTCACATTGGATTAAGTTTGGTCAAAGTAACTATCTAATAGGTCACTTTGACCCCAAAAATATCCAGTGCGAAGAGTCTGTGTTACGTATATTCCTTGGTTAAATTTAATACCCAAGATGCGCAACCAGTTTAACTGAGTAAACGTTGCCCAGGAAGATTAACCAAGCTGATTTTTCTGATCAGAAAAGTCTACAACTTCGTTCACTGCTGATTTTAAAATAAATGTATCTGTAACTAGACTGACCATGCATGCATTACATCTTACTATTTGTCATCTATAACCATGTATTAAAATCCAACTGTAAACAGTGGTACAATTTGACTAAGGTGAAGTTACTTTACAGTGGCCTTCATATTAGGCAAAAATAATCAAATAAAAACATGGTTTTGTACAGTAAGAAGATTTGACTAGCTGCATTCACGCTGCATCCAAATTTATGGAGCGGAAAAAGGCCTACTGAAGCGAACGAAAAATTGAATCAGTGTAAGAATAGGGATGCTGGCGTTCAGCGCATTGGAAACACGGTCCGAGTGTTGGTGATCTCATATGAATGCAGCTTAAAGCTTGGTTTCCATAGAATCTCTACACCTTCGCTACCGCGTTTCACTCAGCAATCCTTACACTGCGTAGCTGTCCCAAAGCAAGCAAGAATGCTTCCTGATTAAACTGACCAATCAGTGTCTCCAAAGGAGTCGGCGACAGCGTGTAGCGATTTTTATGGAAACATATTTGGTCTAAAATGAACTATTAGAGTACTCACTCTCCAAAGACAAAAAAAATCAGTGATAACTAATAAAGTAATTAAGGAACAATTGAGTTGTTTCACATGATACAGTAAGCAGGAACATTAACAGTCAATGTTCATTCATGCCCTCAAAGTTTATTGGTAGTTGATTTGATTAATTATCATTATCATTATGTTTTTGTTAGTTTTATAGTTATTCTTGTGCAGTCTAGATTATTTATTTTCTCATTGAATTGTGAGTGGAATCATGAAACGCCTACACATAATCCGACTCTTTGCTGTTTTTTCATTACTGTAAATATATTTTTCATATTTTTTTTCCAATGATGCATTAAAGTCAATAGAAATGAAAGTGAAGCTGTATCTTAATTCTAGAGTTTTAGTATTAAATCCTGTTGAACACCAGTATCTTCTTCCATGTGACTTCACTCAACTCCCTAAATAAGTGTGATTGATAAAAACACAAGACATTGTTCCATCCTGTATGGCGAGCGTACTTGTGCTGTTACATGTGAAAGAAAAAGAAAATCCAGAACTGAGGTGCAATAAAAATATACAATAGAATGAAACCTAGTAATAGCACTGCAGGGGAATCTTGGAAGAGAAGGGAAAGGGAAAAAAGGCAAGGGTGTTTACCTTAAGCTATGATATAGTAAGGTGCCACAAAGAATTAACTGTAAGGTAATGTCTCATTTAATCTTTATGGTATATTGAATTATACAATCTGACATTGAATAAAATCATACCCCCTTATGATTCCAAATTGGTCAATTTTTGCTACATTACACTCAATTGATTTCATTGATCCTCCTATGATTGGAGTGAAGGTGGAATTCAGTCTTACTGATTTCTTCATTCAAGGTAATCACTGTTGATGAGTATGAAGGCAATTATAGTATTAGTATTGCATATTAAAAATAAATCATCCTGACATTTCTATCCTCATGATAGGCTTATATTTAGCATCTGCTGTGTAGACTAAATGCAACTTAGTTTTGGAAGCAGGTCAACTTGGCACCAAGTCAACTCGGCCCCAGTCAACTCGGCCCCAACTCAACTTGCCCCAAGTCAACTCGGCCCCATGTCAATTCGGCCTCAAGTCAACTTGGCCCCAGTCAACTCGGCCCAAACTCAACCCGGCTCCAAGTCAACTCAGCCCCATGTCAACCTGGCCCCAAGTCAACTCGACTCCAAGAAGTAAAAAATCAGTGATGTGTATTATTTTTTATGAAAATATACAGACCACAAAGACCAATAATTAGCGTTCCAAAGCCTTTGGTGTACTTTACCTTCAATCTGTTTATCAAAATATTAATATTTTTCATTTTTTGTTATAGTAATAATAGTAAATAATAATAGTTATAATAATAATAATAATAATAATAATAAAATAATTAATAATTACAATAATAATAATAATAAAATAATAATAATAATAATAATCTTAAATAGTGGTGAATTTGCTTTTTTAGGACATGTTTTAGGACACCTACTTAACTAAGAGACCTAAATATATATACTGTACTGTACAAGATATACTGTAATCCTAATCTAGCCCTAGAAAAATATTTCTCTCTTTAAACTATTAGTATAGTCGGCCATTGACTCTGAAAAACTAATGAACTTTGTCTTTCAACGAATATTCAGCAATCATCATCGTTTGTGCTTGCTTTTAGTCATCAGTGCTTGACGCCCTCTACTTGCTCTCTACTATACTTTGAGGTCGGATAATACAATTTTTAGAGTAGATTCAATTTTCTGGTAAATTTATTTCTGTCAACATCTTGTTTTAAATGGTTGTCCGTACGGTTATTGGCTGGTCAGGTAGTCTTTTAATTTTTTTTTTAAGTGGTATTTTCACAAGTGAATGTTCTTAAAGACATGGGAGATGGATGCTAGCAATAGTACCAGCATCTTCAGTTTCTATTGCGAAACAATGTCTATGTGAAAAGTTTATAGCATACAAGAATTTTATATATAAGAACTTCATAATAATATATCATTATCAAATACAAAATAATTTATATAACATGAATTAAAACAAATATTTGTGAAAAGTACTTTATTTTGACCCACATTTTATAATAATCTAATTTTTATAAAATATTTTTGTGAAATATTTTACAAAATTTTGCAATTTTTATGAGAATCAAAATGTGTTATATCAACATAGAATTCACTTATCCTTTATTTATTCCCAAACAGCTTATTCTCAAATTGCTTTGAAATAATTGTAGAATAAACAAAATAACTTATTTTCCAGCAATCTATTGAAAATGTAGTGTAGAACTGATTGCACAGATGCAATAAACAACTGTACATAAACCATTTTATCTCTCATGGGAGATGAAAGCTAAAATAACAAGCATCATATGCATACCATGGATAAGGTACATATTAGGCCAAATCATGGAGGAATTAGCCAAATGTACTAAAAGCAATGTTTCTAATATATGTTTATTGAAAATGTAGAAAATGAGCTTCCCACCACCCTGAGTTTTTGTTTCTTTCTTTTTGCTTTCTGGTCAGTCTAATTGCGGATTCATTCTGTGAAAGTCCAGCAATGTGCGCGGCACTGTATTAGCACAAGTTGCATTGTTCGTATTGGAGCTACATAGCAGTGAGTGGTCCTATAGCTTGGTGGTTAAGATGCCTGTCCTCCAACCCCAAGGTCCTGGGTTCAATTCCTTACATTGACAGGCAGGAGTTTTTCTCATGACCAAAATCAATCGGCTCCCCATGCCTTTGGACTTTATATAAAGTATCTTGTGTCATGTTTGTCTTAGCAGGCTCATGGGAAGCAATTTTTATTGGTCTGGCTGGATACGATGATCCCCACCCTCACCTCACATTGGCCCATGGTGGAGGGGACGGGATGTCCATATTTAAAACCTTTTTAAATTTAAAACTATGTCCTTATAAGGCAACATATTCTTGCTGATATTATTACGCAAAAAAACATTACATTTACAGAGAAGATAATTCTACCCACCAAGCTCTTAGGTTTGGCAAATCATGCAGAAAAACTTGTTTACACTATTATTTAGTAATCCTTGACTAAGTTTTAGCCTGCTGTGGGAAATTTGTCCAAAGAGAATTGGACGCTTAACTTTTGGTCAAATTGGCTAGGTACATGGTTAGTTTGACAACAAAAAAATTTAAATCTGAACAGTGTATTTCTCATAATAAAAATGGCCATAACATAACATGTACTAGACATGTTACGGTAGTTTCACGAGGATGATTTCTGCGAGAAAGTGAAAAAGAAAAATGGCATAAAAACAAAGCAGGAGCAGACAAAAAACCTATTTTCTTACGACCTTAATTATTTTTTTTGAACAAGTAAATTTTTATATAATTTATAATAAATTTTAAAATAAAACTTATTTGTTTGAAAATAAATTATTTCAGATTACTGTAAATATTTAATATTTGATAGCGTGTCTTTAACACAGATTAATTTCAACTTTAAATATTGTTGTTATGTCTCTGAATTTTGAATTCTCATGAACAATATGCAAAATATTGTTTGAATGACTTTTAAGATTAAAAATGAAGGTCATTTTGTTCCATAAACAAGTTATTTTATGAAAAAAAAAATATGATGGAATCATACAAACACCTAATCCCAATGGAATGATAATAGCGGTATTTATCATCTTTCCATGACTATCTGTCCAGTTGAACACTCAGTTGAATAGAGGCCATTATAATTACTTATCTGATGTACAACTACACTTTAAACAACCCGTCATAATGGTTCTTCAATATTAGCAATTTTACATAGTGAGATATTTACATCAGATCTTTCCGTTGAAGTACTATGGAGCACCGAAAAATCCCAATGGAGTTGTGGAAATTGACATTGCTTGAATGATATACATTTTACTACAGGTTTATGCATCTACTTTATAAAGAACTTAGTTTATGTCCACGGTGCAGTTTACTGAGTACTGTAAAACAAAATGAATACCAAATGATGATGTGCATATACAGGTACTGTATGGTCTTTTACTTGGAGCCATTATGCTCATAGTGCAGTGGCCCAGTACAGTAATTTTAGAGAGTGCCAGCATTCAATTCAAATTCAAATTTAATTCAAATGTTCTTTATTAGTAATTTCATAAACAAAATTGAGGAGTAACAACAATTTTTCAAGAATTAATACGAGAAAAAGCATGAAACTGTGATTAAAATTTAACTTACAGTCTAAAAATTGGAAATTATGTAGTTCACAGATTAATATAATAAAAAGAATGTAATTGCCTTAATTTATGATCAAATTTACTGTTAAAATATATAAAATCCATTAAACATAAAAAGATATCAACAAAATACTTTAAACGAACAGGGAATAAAAAAAAATTATCCACAATTAATTAGGTTACTGAAAATTGTCACTAAAATTAAAGTAATATCACATGTTCATTGAAATACTGTATACAGAGATTCAACTAGATTTTTTCAAGCTTATAATTTGCTTATTCTAAGCAATTTCTATATATACTTATGTATAGGTTTACAAATTTATTGTACATTATTAATCTTTAAATTCAATTATAACAGTACATAATTAGGATTGTGATCATAATTTATTAATTAATGTTATTAATTTGAAGTTTAATATTATTTGTTCAGCTTTAATTGTTCTGTGCAATCTTAAAAGTATTACAGTGGCCCATTAGTATTAGTCAGATTGATTGTGTTGTACTGTAGACTGTAAAATGCTTTCATATGGGCATTCAGGTTCTTTCATTGCATTGGTCAGTTCTGCTTCTGAGACTCTTGACAGTGTACCATATGGAACATTCTGCTTTCTGTACTATGATGACAGCAGTGAGCCTACAATAGGACCATCCTGCTCAATAGTGCATTATGACATTCTGCTATGACAGTTGGCCACATGAACCATTTTGTTTGTAACACGCTACATTACTTCTTTCCTAATGCCATGTACCATTTTGCTCATCAAATTAACTGAGAATGCATGGTTCTACAGGGGCGGATTTGGGGGGGGGGCCCCCCCCCTTTTGGGAGGTAAAAAAAGAAAAAAGAAAGAAAAAGAAAAAATGATAGCCCAGAACGCCTCAAATGTTATTTTCGGGCGTCTAGAACACAAAGATTTCGCGGAGGCATGCCCCCGGACCCCTAGGACATTGTTGTCTCGTTGGCCCAAATTTCGGCCGCCCCCCCCCTTTCGGGCATCTCTGGATCTGCCCCTGTTCTCTGCTACTGTAAATGCCCCATTCTACTAAGATAAAAAGCTGGTACTGTACAGTACTATTTTCTCACACTGTAATTGCTACTATGGTAGGTATATGAGCTATTGATTGCGTGTCAAGCAAATATTTTGTGGGCATTTTACAGTTGGTTGTGTACCTCATTTGATATGAGCCTGAAATGGCTATCCTCCATGGAACTCAACATCCTACATACTATACTGTAGTACTTTGGCGACATAGTAGGCTATGGTGGGTGAGATAATCTTGGATCATGTGAATTCAAATTTAATGTATTTCAAAAACCATTTATAGATTGTCATAAACCTGTTTTATATAATGATTGATAATTAGATCTAAAGGTTATGACATTGAAAGGTCAAATAACTTTAAATTCTATACCATATTGATAACCTGTTTGTTTATTGGCTGTCTCTCAAATTAACAAAAGTCAACATAGGATAAAAACATGAGTCAAAAATGATTTTTATCACAGATTAAACATAAATATCCTACCAGTAAGATAACAACATTCAGTTTGTCTGCTTATACAACAATCTGATAGATTGAGCTATTACCATAATACTTTTGAGACAACAAATGAACTTCTTCCGATGATAAAACAAACACGATCACTTAAAAACATTTTCTCAAAGTATTGTCTCACTCATCTGAGAACATCAGTTGGCGAAAGACAGCTCTTCCATTACTTTGATCAGTTTCTTTTGTTGTGACTTGCAAACCCAAATATGATTAGTGCGGTAAGTGGGCATTCTGTTAACACTGCAATTTAATGTATCGTTCTTTCATTTGTTGTCATTATCGCCGTAAGTAAATAAGAAATGCAGTATACCGTAACAGTTTACTGTCTAGGACACTAGGTCCTACTGTACGTGTACAGTAGTTCATAAAGTGTGTTCCATTCTTGTTTTAGTCAGTGACCTTTTAATAACATATTATACTACATACCAATTTGACACTTATTAGTACATTGCTGTACACCAAACTATGTGCGAAAAAAAATAATGTGATCTGGTTTCATATTCAGTGACGCCTTACCCAGCAATCACTCCATCAATATTCATGTATACTGTAGATATTTTACAGCACATAGAGCCCGTAATTTGCCACAAATCCCATGTGTTGGAATTGGGCAGTTTCATTAATTATGTAAGACTAGAAAAATTGTGTTGTGAATGATATTTTTTATCTTGAGTAGATATACTGTAAGCTCTCCAGGTCTGGTGGACTTGTTCTTCTAGCTGACTGAAAGAAAAAAAGTAACCAATAATATCGCATTGCTTGTTTATTTTAACAGTTATTTTTTTACACTGCTGTTTACTACACTGATCTTTGTGAATTGCTTTACTTCGTATTTTAACTCTGTCATTGGCTTTCAATTGGCAATTGGAACAAAAATAAATGTTTTGTCCCACAAATGCATAGAATAATTATGCAAGTCTTCCTGCAAGTAAAGACCACTTTTGGGACCAGGACTTCCATGGTCTTTAACAGCTTTGGTCCCTAATTAGAATAGTATTAATAAAGATAAGTGACTTTTGTTAATATTAGACCGTAAAAAAGTGGTCTTTAATTTGAGGCGACCATACTCTATATCTTATGCATGGTTCCTTAAAATGGTTGATAATATATTTAAATAGATCATATTCAAAAATTTTTAAATCAACAAAAAGTGAATTTATTTGATTTGTGTATCATTTGAAATTAACTTCTTTGATCCTTTTTACTGTAAATTTTTCAGGGTTATTCCAGATTTTACTACCGGTAGTTCAGATAGTAATTAAAGTTAGCAATAAAGAAAGGTTCTCTAATCATACAATATGATAATGATTAATCATTTAATGATTATTGCTAGTAACATCAGTGACATCAACGATGACGGCAAATTTTCTTAGAAAAATGTCATATGATGAGTGAGACAGATTAATTATCCTGTCAGTGATTTATAATTATTCTGCTTTGGTTATGTATCATTGACTCGTTGTCGGCTTTACTTTACGTTGAACACATCCACATAAAGTCTTATCAACGCAGACATCTTGTTCTTAATAATAATATTTGATATGAGCAATGACTGCGAGTCCCATGAACATCTTAGAGTGGATAGGTTTTTGGGGTTTTTGCAATACTCAATGAACAGACAGATGAAATGTAACAAGATGTTACAAGTTGTAATTATTCTAGTCAGTGGCATATCTACGGGGTGTACATGGTGACACTCCTAAAAATCTTCACCCTCCCCACTGAAAATATTATGCTCAAGTAATTAAAAATTAACTAATATCACCATACTTTGCGAGCCAGGCCCCTTAATCGTCAATTCCTCCCCCACTTCACATTTGCAACCTCCCCATCAGTCCATCCAACTCCCCATTTCAAAACTCCTAGATAAACTACTCATTCCTCTTTCCCAATTTATTTATTACAAAGCCTTTTTGTTTTTATGAAGCAAAACTTCATCACATTATCAACTCTGATTATGTGTGGGTGGCAACAGACTCAGTGGTCATCCTTGTATAAAGAAAAAGAAATCTCAACAATGAAACATTTTATTTTCATTTTACCATTGAAACTGCTATTCATGTCCGAATGGACTAGCCTGAGTAGAGCTAAGATTGCCTTATTCATGTTGCTACACATGACATGTTCATTATTTGTTACCATTTGTTTACTGCACACTATCGAATTGGTAGTTTTCATAGGTAACATTGTTGTGGTGTACACTTCATTAATGAAAAATGAAGGCGCCGACTGTTCAGACCGGTTCTGTTGATGAGTGTGTGTCAGTCAGATACAAACCCAGAGATCATATTTCTACACCATACTGTGTTAATAGGTTTCGGTTTTTAGTGGACTTATCAACAAATGATTAAATGAACTATTTTATTGCCATCATTTAAAAATAAATAAAAAACTGAGCTGGAAAATTTATTACCCATACAATAATTTTACATATCATATGATTTGTTAAAAGTTCCTAATTGTAATACAGTACCTGAATACATAATATTTCATAATAGATACAAAAAAATAAACAAACATCATTTGTAAAGAAAAAAAATTGGGATAAAGATGTGTACACCTATAAATTGAAAAAGATTATTGTAATGTAAATGAATCATGCCTTTGGCCACCTCTTCAGGCATTGAGCTCAAGACCAATTTACCTATAAAGATACAAAATTCAAATGTTATTACCTACGGTATCATACAAAATACAGCCACTTTAAATTTGGATTCTATTTCTCATTTTGAAGTGATTCCCTCATAGTGACTCAGTGAGCTAAATCCTTGTGTCAATTGAATTTGTACTGAGCGCCATCAGTTGTCTCGATGCCAAACCATTATAAACCTACATATCTACCCTTGAATAGCCTGCATGTTTTTCAACACTGCCCCTTTAAGTTATTATCTCGCTTCCCTGCTGATGTCATTAGCGTTGCAACTGGTCTAGTGTGCTAAAAAACTTTAAGCTCACCGGAAGTTCACCGGACTGCAGGCAATCCCTATTAGCGTGTCATATCTGTGGATGATTTCATTCTTGCCACTTGTTCGTTACAGATGCAGATTGGTGATATCATTCTAGAGATCAACAAAGAGAGGATCTTAGGCAAGAGTGTGAAGGAGGGTAAGTTGATTTTGTATTCACATTTTGGCCTACCATTCCCATTGTTTATTCATTAATGTGTAATCATTATTCATAATCTTGTGCATTATTCATTATCTCTTAGCTGATTTAGTTACCTGTTTGTTTTAGTCATTCATCCATCCATATGCTGTCTATGGAACTTTTATTATTTTTATGCAATTTGAACTTTAAATTACAGTTTTGATGATCAAACTGTTATAGATTTAACACAGATAAACCTTTGTTAAATTGAATAAAGAGTTACTAAATAACAAAAAAAAAATCTCTACATTAAAAAAGCATAAAATAGTTTAATGTAAGTATGTAAATGTATAGAAATTCAAGTGAATAATTATGAATAAATTTTAAAATTATAATGTTACAACCATAGTATGGAAATAAGTTATATACAACAAACGACTTTAAAACCAAAAGCTGTTAACTTCATTATAATGCAACACAAATTGAGATAAACGTGTTTAAAAATCATGTGCCATTGTAAATTGTATTTATTTGTAGCGCTTAAAGATTTTGTTTATTTGCGCATTATAAATCGACCTATTATTATTGAATAAAAATGAGAAACATACTTCATGAATGATTGATTGATACTGTAGTGGTGTAAAACTGTTCACACAGTTTTTACATTGGCATTATTATTTTTTCTACATCTTGAGCATCTATCTTAGGCATTACTTTAAAAGTGATAAAATATTTTTATAGATTATTGGGTCATTCCATGCCAATTCAACATGGCCGCAAAAGTGACTGTTTTGGATTTTATCCAAAATTTCAACTCATACCAAAATTTCCTAGATACCAGTGTCCGAAAAAGTGGGTGTGGCATGCTTCAGCGCATTGTCGTTATTTTGATTGTTTGATTTTGAAGTCTCATAACTTACTTTCTGGGTCTGAAAATCATAGTACTTGCTCAACTTTTTGTATACAGTACATTCAGAATCTGCACTCATATAATTACTTTAAAAAATACTTTATTTAGGAATTACCCTATTAATACTTTTTGTTGAGGAGGGGTAAATCCCCTTCCGCAGCTGGCACCGCCACTGGATCCATGTCTCACAAATTTCATGTTTTCTTTTATTGGCTCGCAAGACCTTGGCAATCATGACTCAATTTTTATGTATGGAAAACTATTTTCTGCGAATATTTACTGCCTTCTTCATCAATGAGTAAACAGTGCAATCTGACATTTTATGGATATATAAAATATTTATGGTAACTACATGGTACAAGAAGAATTTGGAAATTTTTCACTATTTGAAATATTTTTATTTTTTGGAGACAGTCGTAAATGAGGCTTCTTGAGTTGTTGATCATGATATAAATTGTCAGATTTATTATCCAGAATGTTTCTCATTTAATATGTTCGCTTGTAGCACGAACTACTGTAATTGATCGTGCTGAATGCTCAGTTTCTTTCAATGCCTGAAATGTTAAAAGTTGGAGTCTTCAAATCAAGATTTTGTTGTGGATTTTGAAAGGTTGTGGTCTTACATTTCTCAATCTCAGCAATAAATTTATCATTTTTATGCCATGAGGTTGTTTTATATTAATAATAATATAAATATTGATTGTATGTTGCTATAGAGATCTGTACATGACTGTTTTTACCATTAAACTGGGCAAACACTGCCAAGTATCGTAGGCCGATAATGTATCGTAGGCTGATAATTCCTTTGAGAACAAAATGCATTGAAGATCATGTTAAGTGACGATCCGCTTACAACTGACAATCTGCGAATTGCGTCACTTAGTCCGGCGTTGAAAGAGAGAAAGTGGAGGTGGATTTGTGAGCCAGCGGTTGATGGCTGACAGATTGTGTCCGGCCTTTACACTTCAGGCTCATACATAGCCATGTTTGGAAACGATACTGTATTGTTTTGCAGGGGATGAATGAATTGTAATGACTCTACCTTTAGTAATATCCCAAATTTAAACAATGACACCTTCTTTTCGATAATTTCTGTAATCCCATTATTATCCTAATTATTACAAAGATAATTCTTTAGTAAGCTGGTAATATTACAGGATATTGGCAGAATTAGCAATCAATTGTCGGCATAACAGATAACAGGTTTTGGTTTTTTTCCCTTTCTGGTTATTACCAATCTGGTTTACTGCCTAGTGACATTTAAAGCCGCACAGTAGGTCCCACCTACATTACAAAACAGCATCTGTGCAGTATACTTTTCAGAAAAGAACCGAGGATTTCCTTGTGGTGTACTGTACAGTACTTCCCATTATATAATATCAAGGTGGCATTGAACTGCTGCTGTTGTCCCCAGGGGCCAGCCAAACTTTCCGAGTTACTCAATTATAGCCAAATTAAGTTACTTAATATAAGTAATACTAATCCAAGGATTTTTATGTTTTAATGACTAAAAACAACTCCACCCACCTAAGCCTTACGATACAGTAACTATAGTTTAGATAGAGCATTAAACAATCCTGTAATGAGTTAGTCATTTGCTATTGGACGAAAATCAAAGAGAAACTATTTTTTTAGTAGGAGTTGCAGTATCGCCTCAAAACAGGGTGGTCACACTGCTAAGGGTTTGAAAGCCCTTTAGGCAGCTGATCACATCTCGATGAAGGCTGGATAAGTCAGTTGAAAGCTAAAGCATTCTCCAGATAATCAAATTTTCTTTGACAAGAAATGGTTGTATGATCATACTGTGTAGTACTGATATGCCTATGTATGGTCATGATGTGATGTCATCATGCCCATATTTAGGCATGTCTTGTTTTTGTCAATGCTATTTGATAGTCTGGACAATGGTGTGGCTGTGCTATACATGTTTGAAGCAGAAAGCGTGACAGGACTCATGATATTTCATGTTTAAAGAAGGTTGATTCGATCAGCATTTAATAAAACACTTTTACTACCTCTGATGAATATACTTCATACCAATACCGTAGCTTCTCAAACTGTCAATAAGTTTAGAAATGAATATGAAGAAACAGCATAATATTCATTTATTCAGACGAGCCAAAGGCTAAATCTGAATACAGTAATTGAATCTACAATACAAAATAAAGTTCCATTTTTGTCAATTCCATTTCTGTCTACCTTGGCATGATTAATTTTAAAATGTCGTGTTCAAACGCGAGATCAAAATATAGCAACATTAAATGTTAATACCTGTAACTACTGTATAATGCTGCTCAGAGTTCACCTGTGCTACACTTGAAGTTCACTTGTAATTTTACACTCACTATTTTTATTATTGGATTGAGTCTCACTAGTAAAATTATATTAGTTCAATCTTATTTAAAAATCGTGGCTCGCTCAAGGAGATTTAGTGAGGCTGATGTTCATGTCCTTTATAGCACTTTATCTATGTTTCTAGTACTATTCATTGACAAGTTCACTTGTTTGCTGCAATTTACCAGAATGCTCGTCTTACAGACTGTTGCAGATAGCCCAGTATTGGATAATGGTGACCAGCGCGGACACAACTGCACATACCAGTGGCAGCTCAGGAGTGTATATGAATAACCTAAAAATATATTTGAAATATTTGTTGATATTTTGTTACATACTGTACAATGGGATATGTTTGTTGATGTTTGATTACATACAATGGGAATATGTGAAATTGGTAGTGCCCTGTAAAACTTGTTGCAGCAAATGGTAAAAACTTCGTAATACACGGCAGCAAACATGTTAAATTTAGTCAACAAGAAACTTTGCCAGTGACGCATTTGCCAAAAGGCGCTAACTGTATATTAGTATTGTTAATCTAGAAATGTACACAGTACAATCATTCTGATGTTGTGCGAGATGGACACCACTTAGCTGGAATGCGAGGGTGGTAGTTGATTCAAATTTGCTTGTGTCTGCATCACATCCATTCAAAATGAAGAACACAGGATGTTTATCTTTGGTACTGTGAAAGGATGAATATTAGCTACTAAAATTTAAATATAAATCACTTTAATAGCCTATTTTTAATTGGTTTGTTGTTATTTCCTGTAAGCTGGTAATTGCATTTTCCAAGTCAAATATTTCCCTCTGTTTACTTGTTATGCTGTAATTCATTAGCAATTTCTGAACACACAACCAGTTTTTTTTTCTAGCTCTAAGAAATTAACTATGAAATCAGTTCGTGAGAGAATGCCAGCTTGTTATTGTGGAATTGTTAGTTTCTGAAACTAACAATCTGATCTTAACCATCCAATCATGGAGAAAATAAAATAGACTCCATGATCCAATAATTTGGGGGATCAAAGTTACGGATTATCTGCAGGTAGGCTTGAGATGCCAGTCGGGGACCTCTGATCCAATGGAGTTGGAGATTTACCGTCATACCGTTTCCTGTTACTATTAGGGGGTCAAGGGAGTATAGCTCCTAGAGAGTTTTAGCTATTTTAATTCTTTATTTAAATGATTACACATTTTGTTAGAGATTTTTTGCTGTTTGCTTGGGAACAAGCAGCCTTTTGTCACCCCAGGATCTGCCTGTAATTTCTTTAATGGTACTGTACCTGTTGAGTCTAAATGCTGTGTAGTTCCTTAAATCCAAACAATTAGTCAAGCCAGCAGATTCTGTTAGCATCAAGTTAGAAACAATAGGAATTTTAATAGCTATTACTGACTTCCTGATTCTTGCTAATTTCTTCCTTCATCATGGTGACATGGTCGTTAATTTTACCATCTAATTATCCTAAACTTCTTACCTAATTAATCTGCCATATGCAACATTATGAATGTTGAACGCTATGTAGGAATTTGATTATGGAAGACGATTTATTGATGGGGTACAGTCTGTTACTAATAGATAATTGGATGGTCGGTGAATGGATAGATGGATGGATAGAAAGAGAGATGCGTGGAATAGGAATAGACAAAGCTATGGATGGATGGACGCATGGAATAAAATTAGATAGAGGAATAGATGCATGGATTAGGAATAGATAGATGGATGGACGGATGGATGCTTGGATTAGGAATAGATAAAGGGATGGATGGATGAATGCATGGATTAGGAATAGATAGAGGGATGGATGGATTAGGAATAGATAGGGATGGATGCATGGATTAGGAGTAGACGAAAGCAGGGATGGATGGATGGATAGATGCATGGAATAGTATTTGATGGCGAGATGGATGGATGTGCATTATGAAATAGGAATAGAAAGAGGGATGAATGGAATGATGGACAAATAGGAGTACAGTAGATGCATTGATGGGATTGGATGAATGTACTGTAGATGTTGTTTTTCTCTGTAATTTATGGAATTATTAATTTATTTTGTGTGGTACATCATTTATATATATCTTAATCTGAGAAAATGAATGTTAATTGTTGTAGGATTGGGAAAAAATTGAATAAATTATTTATTACATAAAAACAACTAATGGAGAAAATTCATCATTAACCATTATGTTCAGGGCTTCTACTATGTTTAAGCTTATACCTTGATTGATTTTGCAATCAAACTTTCCCATTACTTACTCTTCTAGACTCAGGTTATAAATATTGTTAAACATATCATCTGACAACTGGCTTTGTTCAAAGTCCATGTGGGGAGAGTGGTTGCAACTCATGTATAAACAGAATCATAGGAGCTATTTGGATAAGATGGTTTAACAGGAGTGGGCACAGTACGATTGCTAGAGATTATTTTGTAGGCGCATGCATTTACAGCTGTAGATGTATCCATAAATCTTTGAACTTGACTCCTAAAAAGCGCTTGTCTTGGATATGTTTCTATGAAAATAGAGAAAAAAATTGATAGAAATCAGGTAAGAATTGAATTTAAATAGTGTACAGTATGAATATCGTGGCTGCTAATCTCCTTAAATATATACAGGTCTCCATCCAATCACTAAAGACTACTTTTGGGACTGGTGTTTCTATGGGTTTTGGCAGCTTTGGTCTCTAGAAGAAAGAAAATAAAATATTTGTGAATTTGGGATCACGGAAAAGTGGTCTTTAATTGGAGGTGATCTTTAATTGAAGGAGTCTTTAATTTATAAAAATTAAAAAAATTACTTTTCAAAATCAATTTAAAAAAAGGCAGTGGCGGATTTAAGGAGGGGAGGCCGAGTCGGCCTGCCATCCTCGCCCTAAACTTTTCAAATTATTTATAAAAATGGAGAAAGAAAGGAAAATTTTAATCAAATTTAGGTCTGAGTTTGCCATTTCTGGCCATTTAGAAGTGCTATAATTATAAATTGGTGGGGCTGAGGTGGTCTAGATTTCCCATCTCTGAAAGTCCCTCTTTGCCCCCTCCCCTCCTCTTCCGAATCTTTCTGGATCCGCCACTGAAAGATTTTCTGTTTAATCATTATCTGGCAAATACAAATTACATCAAAATTGAAAAAATAATTAAAATTAAAATTACATCATTCAAATTTCCAACAAAAATAGACTACAAAAAAATCTTTAAATTTATTACCAGCCAATTTAAGTGTCTGCAAATTATAGGAAACAGTAACATTTATTCATTTGTTTGTTGGCCAGGAATGTATTGTTTTTCAATTGAATTGAAAGTGAAAAATTGATTTTCCGGTAAATATGATGCAGTTTGTGGTATTGAAGTTTTTCTTTCAAATTGTTTATATGAATAGACAAAATGTCTAAAAGAAGTTTTGATTTGTATATACAGTAGTTAGTGGTGCCATAATTGGGAAGATGGTAAGAAAATGGATGGTTGGCAGGTCTGAAGGAAAGATTATGGTGCCTCAACCATGAAAATGTTAGAGAATGAGAAAGTTTTTATATTATATCCACTAAGTTAACTCAAATACAGACAGTTTCTACGATTAATTAAGAATGGCGCTTGAGATTTGATAATGTAAATCTTCCTCGCATCCTTCCCTTTCGGCTCCGAGAATATTATGTTTATACGATCATGTAGCAATGACTTTAAACAATGAAAGACACATCGTGCATATTAAGTGTTATCATTGCAAATTCGATCAAGGCACTTCATATAACTCCTTTGTGATCAGTCATGTTTTTATTCAGTAAGGTGATCAGTAGCTTGCATTGCTGTATAACCAGTTGCATAATAAAGGTGCTTGATGACCTCTATGGCTTCTTGGCTGCAACTACTCTAGGGGAGGCTCTGAAAGAGCACATATAGTCTGATTTGCGTCCAATGGTCCTGGAAAAAAAAAAGTCTTAATATCACGGTCCCCTAACATTCTGGGCTCAAGGCTTTAGCCAGTATGACTGTTATGCCCCTGGTTATAGCAAATATATATTTACTTTCACCCAATAGTTTTTAATTATATCTCATTGTGTTGTCTGTATTGTGGAATGGAAACGCAAGTGGATATTGGCTTCGTTTGAAATTTGCGGAAATAATGAGATCGAAATTGAATTCATCCATTCATGATTCATTCGTTAGCATCCATTCATTCAATAATATTACCGTCCTCACGGGGCATCCTGTTTTTCCGTGATTCACTTCAACATCGAATGTAATTCAATTTACGGGAATATGGTCCATGGTTTTCCATTAGAACAAAAGGTCTATGAGTTGTTATTAAACCCTGGCCACACTATCAAATTTTGTTTACAAAAATTACTGTTGCGTGCCCATATATAGTCATGATGTGCCTATATATGGTCATGATGTGATGTCATCATGACCATATTTAGGCATGTCACAGGTTTTTGTCAAATAATATTTGATAGTCTTGGCAGGCTTTAAAGATATTAGTCTGTGCTAGTATCTGGAAAAACTTTAAAAAAAAATTATTATTAATTCAAAAACTTTAAAAGTGTTTATTCAAAATGACCTTATAAATTATTTACTTTGAATTATACACAGATAAAAAAAATAATGAAAAATTGATTCTTCATCTTCAGGTACAGTACTGTGACTTGTACAGTAATTTGGATGATCTTATGTGTGATCACTGTGTAATTTCTATTCAGTTAAAACCTATCCCCAATGTTGATTTTTTATACCACTTAAGGCACAATGGCCAAGAATGCCAAACTGCGAACTTAATCATGTTTCTTCACAAAACAAACATACATATTTGATGCGCTCACATATAAACGAAGTCTCATCATAAGGCTTTGAGAGTGGAGTTGACCCAAAGATTGGAAAGCAGTACTAAGAGCAGTTCTTTAATTTTGCATTATTTTTAAAATTTAGTTTGCATCATCAATTATGTAAACCCCTAGTTCTAAGACATCTGTGGTTTAATCCTAAGCCCTTATTTCCAGTTATGTCTTTAAGTTGGCTGGTTGTCTTCAGCTTATGTCTCTATATTGATGACCTGTGCCCCTGTTGTAATATCTAGGTCAGTAATATGGAGAGCTTAGGGTATTTCTAGAGTTGTACAAAATTAAATTGTATTTGCTACTCCAACCATCTAGGTCTAATGTTTACATTATTATCCAAATGCAGTAGTAAAGTTTAGGTGTCACCACACTGCTGTGTGTTCCCCTGGGCCCAGCCTTAATTTTTGATTTCCTATAGAAGGATTATTAATTATTATTCTTAAAAATTAATTTTAAAAAATTATAATAATTTACAATATTCATATGAAAAAGAATAAAACAAAAATTATTTTGATATTATGAGTGAAAGGATATTTTGGTAACGTTGTCTAAATCCCTAAGGCATCCTCATATACAATTAGTAGTTGGGATAAATCCCTAAGTCATCCTCATATACATTAATGAATTTCATTTACAATTACAATACTACTAGAGCAACTGTATTTTAATATTGGTTTTGAGTATTTTAATTCATTGATTAGATAATTTTATTCATATTTAACCTGGGTTTCCTGTTCAGTATCACAGTTCTACCATAGGGCCTAGGAACAATTAAAAGAAATAGACAAAAAAAAAAACATATAATTATCTAAATCATCAGATTTTAAAAATGCAATGTATTTCACCTATTGTCAAATTTATATTTATATGTCAAAATTCTTTATATATCTACAGTATATCAAGCTATGTTGTTATTTTCCCCATTTTCAATGTTAAAACAACAATTTTTAACAATTTGGTGATGGTTTCCGCCTGAGAAATGCCTGAAATCATAAACTTTAAAGGCCGATTACTCAAATATTGTTCTTTAAACAGCTGTATGTTCAAACTCCTGTAACTTCATTATAACGAAATGTTGGATCTTAATGATTCTTTTACCATTTTATAGCTCTCATTTTAAAGTTTAACCCTGCATTAATAACTAAAAATGTTTGCGATGAGTGACTGGTTTGGCTTGACTTTACCACATTTTGTGATGAATATTTTAATGCATTCCGTATGAAATTTTATTTAACCTGGACATACTAAAGGAAAGCAAATTTTAAACATGTATTTATTTGTTTGGATCAATAATGTTATCTTATCTTATCAACCAACCCTTTTTGTTAAAATATATTTAGATTGTTTGGTATTCTAAAGCATGCTTTATGTGTCTGAATGATGTAATTTTCTCTGCTACAAAATGGATTCACCCTAAGTGTCATTCATCACCGTCCTTGTTAGGAGTTAATTAACTGAATTCAACGAAGCGTTCGCAAAGGATTCTTCGTATTGTTGCAAGCTATTTACCTCTTAACCACACTCGCCTCGTTACACCTATAATTTCTTTCAAGACAATCTGATCTGACTCAGTTTTATTGTTAGGGGAATACTAACGGTGCAGTTGTATCTACTGTGTAATCAGCAGCAGTTTAGGAGCTGTAGTCGTAAGAATATTTACAACAGTGGGGCAAATGTTAATACATATTTATCTTCATGTTAGCATGCTTACATCTTCGGCATTAAGTGATTCTACAGAACATCAGAAGGTAGGGAGTAAATATGAGCATTTTTGTATTTGTTTTTGTCCAGATTGCCTACTATCAATGAGTGATCTCTTCTTATTGCACAGATAATAAAACTTCAGTATGTATGTCATATTAATGATAATGAAATTGATAATTTCAATAATATTTTTGAACAAAATTCATCTGGTTGCAGAAATATTTTTGGATAATTTTCTTTTGTTAACCAGTGTGTAAATAGCATGTTATATAATATAATAATATTATTGATAAATAGTAATAGTTAAAAAAAAATTTTTTGTATTAATAATGATAATGTTGATTACAATAATAAACTTAATTTCAAAACATGCTCTTTACACAAAAGGCTTTTCTCCTCACATGCAATATAGAATGCATTGAAATAATGAAATGTACAACTTAATTAAAAACTGAAACTGTAAACCAGAAACTTGAATATATAATACCTCTACTGTAGAAAATTAATGTTTACTTCAGAATTAAACATTGTGATAGTTTCGGTTTGTACTGTACTTTGCAATTAAGAAGTTGAAGAACAAATACTGCTAATGAGTTTGGGAGGTTAATAATTGGTTTTTTTTTTGGTACATTTTGCATTTGTTTTTTGGTTTCCTTTTCTGTTGTTGTTAAGCGCCTCGAGGTTTTGTCAACGTGAGGCGCTATATAAATCCAGAATTATTATTATTATTAAGCCCCACCTGTTAAACATGAGTCTTTGGACTTGACTTGGACATGTCTCATCGGACATGACTTGTCGTTGATAACAAAAAAAAAAAGTGATTTTAGTAGAGTTGAATAGCGTAGTGGTTAAGATGCTTGCCTTTTATTACCAGGGGGCCTGGGTTCAAATCCTGTGATAGCAGGACTTTTTCTCACAACTAAAAACAATTCCACTCCCTAAGCCTCATACAGAGACTTTGTTGATAATAGCATCATGTTAATTGGGGGGAATAACAGCTGACATAGGATACGCTGGAAGGGTCACCCTCTAAAAATATGGTTTTTTTTTAAAGTAGAGATTCTAGCAATTTGCCATGTTGTTTCACAGCACATTGAGGCAAAAGAATGAGGACACACTGGTCTTTGTGACGCATAGAATTACTTGTTTGTATAAAGTGTTATATAAAGCTGACATTATCTTCTAATCAACAGTGACTAATGACGAGTAATCTGAAAGTAACATACTGTAGTTTTATCAAAGGGTACTAGTAGGTGACAGACTGAAAAGCAATGAAACTATTAACTTTGGCTGTTGCCACATAATTAGAAGCCAGTAACTGATTAACACGTTAGTTGCCAGGCCTGTGCAATGCTGATTACCATACTTTAGTTGTTACTCATTTGTGAGGTCACTCCACATAATGAGATGCATTTTTGGTGATGCAATATTTGGATAACTGCCAAATAGGTCAGAATGAGTTAATGTTTTTTAAATTAAATTTTGATTTTAATATGTTTTAATGCTTTTGAGTTAAGGTTCCCATATATCTGGACTTCATTCAAAGACCAAGTTAAAGTATATACCAGGGAGTTGTTGGGCATATACTAATCTATTTTAATATATTTCATACCAATCGCATGTATGTAGAGGTACATTTGGGAGTTCAAACTCTCCCAACTAGAATTTTTTTTTTTTTTTTTTTTTTTTTTTTTTTTTTGCCAAAAAATAATTATGCTTAAATAATTACAAATTACCTTATATCACCCTATTTTGCCGGTTTGCGCTCCCTTACTTAACTATCAAGCTCTCCCATGCAGTGGTCCCAAGTCTCCTGGAACTCAGGACGGCCTGCAGTACTCCCGCAAGCAACCAAGAATCTACTGAAAATTAACTCATCTCCGCAAATTCATAATTTTGCAGGTTTTCACTGCTTTATTATCAATTTTCTCATGGAAGTCAGTGCCGATGGGTATAACTTTGTGTAGCAAAATAAATTCAAATGTGTTAAGAAAGCTCCAACTATGGTGGGGCTGAGGTGGTAGAACCTACATCTGTAAAAGTCTCTCCATGTCCCCCCTACCCCTCCAACCTTCGACCAGCCACTGCAGATCTCCCAGAAATGATGATCCCAGCTTGGGACCCCTGCCCATGTAATCTTTGCTCCACCTCCATCAGCCTGCCTCCCCACCCCTCCACCTTATTTTAGTACTTGGTACACCAGTGCTTCATATTCAGTGTTTGATTTTCAACAAAATGATCTTGGCAGTATTGATACATTGTTTGTACCTCCATGAGGGTGACTCACTTTGTGGTTAGACCTATATGTTTACATACATATATGTACTTACATGTTTTCAAATTATATTGAGTCACAAATCATTACCACTTGTCTAATAAATTTGTAGGAAAATATCATGGAAAGAGGAAACTTCATTGCTTGTACCAGGTACAGGTTTTGCTTTTGCCTGATAGTTTTGTCCTGGATTGCATTAGTTTCCTGAATTTTTTTTCTCAAAATATATCATATTCTTCCAAATCAACCTTCCACACATATTATAGCAGTTTTCATTTATCATTAATTTCCTGTTTGTTATTATTTGATTGTCGTGGGCACCACCACATGGCCATCCTCGTAAAACCATTCAACTGTATTACGATGTACTATACAGTTTCACGTCTAATTTAATTAATATGATAATGCATTTTATTTTATAGGATGTTACTATATTTTATATTATCTCTTTTAATAAACAGTTTTAGGGAATATAGTAGTATATATTAAAAGCAAAGGAATAATTTCTTTGTATTTTTCATCACCACATATTAGCCTTGTTATTTTTAATGCGGGTTTATTGTCAAGTTCTTCTGGATGAATCATTGCATTTGCAAGGGACCAGTTGTCTAGCCTATGGACCAATTGTCCAGTCTGTGGGAATAATTCACATGCCTAAATGGATTTGACCATAATTATGCCCAGTCTATAATATAGGATAAATCACTTGCATCACATTTTCCATGATTTTGTCTGGAAATAATGTTCTTTGTTTAAAGAGGAGCTTTATGGATGATACTGTAATCCTCTAGTTTATTTATTCAAATACAATTTTAACAGCATTGTACACCATTGATTGTGTTCTTAACGAGAAACTTAAGTCGTATTATAGCGATTATACATAATGCAAATTAGCTCACTGCTTAGAAGTAGGACAAGCTAAGTATACCTTGCTAGTAACCATGGGAACCAGATGAAATGAGTTTATCAGTCAGACACATCCAGAACATCAGTCTGATAACCTATTATACTGGTCCAATTTATTTGAATGAATGTTGAGACTCCTTAAATTGATAGCGATGATGAGCGAAATGATTATAAGAAGGATGATGAGGAGAAAAAGCTAATGCTAAGCCAGATGATGATGGTAATGTGAAGTTGGATAGATAATTATGATGAAGATGTAGATTGTGGGTTATTTTTTTCATTTCATTTCATTTCTTTAGGCACGAGCACCAAGGATATGCCAATCAGCGAACATAATCACTATCCTAGGTGGCATATCTATTAAACAACAGGGGACTGAATGGACCAGTACACCGGGGTAACCCCCTGCTCTTCTTGAAGGATGTATTGGGTTTTTTAAAGTGCATAAGGGACATATGCATACACTGGGCCTACTGTATGGTTTAAAGTCCTTATCTGAGGAGACTTGTTCCACCACTGGAACCATTGGCGAATGAGCCGTTCGAACCAGTGCCGATATTATGCTGTAGCTTAAGGTTACGGTGCCCTGACTTAACCGCTCGGCCAATCAACTCGCCGAGTTACAGTGTTGTGTAGATGTGGTTTTGGTAGTGATGGTAATGGTGGAGATTATAGTTGGTATAATGATGATGGTAATGGTAGAAGTATGAGGATAATTGTAATGATGATAGATATTTGAAGGTGATGATAATAGTTATGGTAGAGGTATGAGGATGATGGTAATGGTGATATTGTCAGTATGAGGATGATGGTAATGGTGATATTGTCAGTATGAGGATGATGGTAATGGTGATATTGTCAGTATGAGGATGATGGTAATGGTGATATTGTCAGTATGAGAATGATGGTAATGGTGATATTGTCAGTATGAGGATGATGGTAATGGTGATATTGTCAGTATGAGAATGATGGTAATGGTGATATTGTAAGTATGAGGATGATGGTAATGATGATATTGTCAGTATGAGGATGATGGTAATGGTGATATTGTCAGTATGAGGATGATGGTAATGGTGATATTGTCAGTATGAGGATGATGGTAATGGTGATATTGTCAGTATGAGGATGATGGTAATGGTGATATTGTCAGTATGAAGATGATGGTAATGGTGATATTGTCAGTATGAAGATGATGGTAATGATATTTGTGATGATGGAGATATGAGGGTGATGGTGATTATAATGATGAGGGTACAGTATTTATGATAGTGGAAATATGAGGATACTGGTGTTAGGAAATCTAAAGATTATGATTTTAGTGATGATGGTAATAATAGAGTGAAGTTGATAATTTTATTATTGATGGTAGAGATATGAGATGATCGTGTACTGTATTTTCATCATCTTCTGATAACACTCTTCACTACTATAAGTTGTGCTTATTGGCTTCTGTCATGAAAGGAATATAGTTTTGTGATTTTTTTTAAGTCATCAGAATTGGGGCCATGCTCTTGTAGTTGCAGCTTCATTGAGCTGGACATCCCTTGCCCAAGACCGCACTGTATGGCAAAGTCTCTTCTGGTAACCGTAGCATAGTGGCACTAAAGAAGAGACACAAGGACCACCTCCAGAAGTCCCTCACTGCCAGCCACATCAAGCTGCGCCAGTGGTCAACTCTAGCCACCAATTGCCTGGCCTGGCAACACACCGGGCTGTGCATTCCCTTGAGAACGCATGCAGGTCGGCCCATGATATCAGATCTTCTCTTGCAGTTTCATGCATTAGACTAGTCAGTCGTTAACAAGCATAGTATTATGCAACGACAAGCCACTGGTTAATAAATTAATTTAATCAAACAACATAACATCACCACCATTTTACAATGACAATACATGTTCCCTCCAATTCCACTTTTGGGACCAGGGTTTTTATGGTCTTCAGCACTTTTGTCTTTAATTAGGATAACATTAAATACAGTATTTGTTTGGTTTGGAGCTCGTAATAAGTTTACATCAAATTGTGCTACTTGGTTATCACAGATGAAACAGTTCTACAATTAGAAATAAAAGACATTCATTAATTTGAGATTACAGAAAATGGTCTTTAATTGGAGGTGGTCTTTAATTAGAGGGAGACCTGTATTTCATGATCCAAAGTTGGTTTACTGTAAGTTGGCTACCAGCTTCTGTCACTCAGATACTGTCTCACAAGAACAACTTCACAGATATCAAAAACTTCAAAGTCTTCATAACACAAGTTATAACTGACTTCCTGTAGGTATTCAACCTGTCAAACAGAGGTCAATTCTAACTCTGATGCATTAAAGATATCCGTTTTTCTGGAAATCATCCAGTTGATATTTTACTTAATGTATGTATTTCTCTTTATATTCAGTTTCCTGCTCATTGTTGATATATGTTTTTATCATTTCTGATAATGATATTTTTCTATCATTTCAGCTGTATCATGCTTAATGAAATCTCCTGACTGCTTGGTTCTAAAAGTAAAGGAAGGTAAAAAAACATTTATTATTAAAAATAGCAAATGTATTAAGTCCATGATATTAAATGTGGAAATCCCTTCACAGCACCAACACATGATGCTCTACTTAAACTAAGTCTCTTTATGAGGATGAGGGTGAGGTGTTGTAGTTGGTTGTGAGAACAAATCCTTTACTTGTCAGGATTTGAACCTAAAACCCTGGGATTTGAAAGCAAGCCATAAGGCCCTGTCCAGACTATCAATTTTTATTTGACAAAACGTGACATGCCTAAATATGGTCATGATGACATCACATCATGACCATATATAGGCATATTGTAACTGTATATGGGCATACAATAATGAAGTCTGGGCAGGGCTTTACAAAGCTACAGGCATATGTGATACAAATATACAAACTCTTTATGTAAAAACTGATGATTCTTTCATCACTGAAGAAAGCATTGGTGGTCCCAGATGATAAGCTTCAGATGGTTAGATCATCACCATGAAATGTAGTTTAAAAAAATATTATCTTCAATGTAAAGGTCATGAATAAGATATTTCTAGGAAGTTTCTGACAAGCATTGACGAACCATGGCTGCCCAGGTTTTTAAAACCTGTATTACGCGGTGCTAGGCTCCAGTATGTTACCTTACAGTTTAACCTTGACCATTGCGCAGCCTTGATCTAGATACGAGTGATTCACTGTTGATCAAGTTTTCTGTCTAAAATCAAAAGTATATTTAATAGTGTATAACTGGAGATTATTCACCTGTTGACGATCTAATGCCTGTCAACAGCGTTTGCATTGTTTTAGAGTTTTCTAATGTTGAACCGTGGAACCTCATGAAAACATTTACACAAATCAGTGGAGGTCCCACCAATGGGGGAACTTATTGTGTTTCAGATCAGATAAAATTTTTGGCTTATATTTGAGGCCCATGTTTTTAATGGAGACATTTTTTATGAGGCTTGATTAATATTTTAGCAACATTTATTGGATTAGATAGAACATATATTGTCATACAATGGTAATGCTTAAAAGTATATAATATAATTAATATACATATATTTCTATTCAAATATATTTTATGAAAATATATAATGTGGAATAAAATTAGTAAAATGTACATATATTATAAACTTATAAAAATATAATGTGTATATTATTGTACATCACATTTAGACTTTATTATCTAATCATAAAGTTTATTTTACTACACACCTTGACTATCTTGTTTAATGCAGATGCAAAAATAAGAAAACGAGTAGAAAAGTTTATGGAACCCATAACGAAGGATCTCAACCAGCATAGATCGTCACCCCAATCAAGTGGATCTACAAGTCCAACACCGAACCTCATCCGCCTGACATCAAGCGGAAAGGAACTTGAAAAGGCTGGAATAGAAGCGTCATTAAGCTCACCTTCTTCATCTGTATTCACTTTCGCTGATAAACATAACACCATAGATCAAACGATTATGGAACATGAGAATATGGTATCAGAAAATGGAAGCCAATCACGAATTGAAACAGACTCTTTCACTCCTTTGAGTAGTAAGTGTGCGCATGGAACACGTGATCAGTTTTCCGGTTTTCCGCTATCAAGTAGTACCGATTCTAGTTTATCGGATTTGACACCTAGTAACAAAGTACTGGTGACGAGCGCCCTCATTCACAGGGAAGACTCGTCTTTATCAGGTGCCGCAAATGTGCCGTTAATGGACACAAACTCAAATAAAATTCCTTTTAATGAACCAGTAATACATATTAATGGTAATGATGATGTTCCTGTTGAGGAGCTGCTTAGACGTGAGAGGAGGCATGATTCTGGGGTTGGAGGTTCCTCCGATGGCAGTGCTGCTGACATTTCAGAAGATCCCGATTTGGAATTAAATCAGGATTCGATGCTTAATTCCCAGATTGTAAATGATTTTGAAATAAGTGCACAAGACAACTCGCAGAAGCCTTTCGAAGAGACTCATTTTGGAGATGAAACCTTCGATGGTGCATGCATGTCAAACCATAAGGAACACGATCAAGAGATGCCAATTTCATCTCTGAAATCTCCTACTATGTCTATACCCCACGAAAATTCTTCAAACTCTGCTACAAATTTCTTAGTCCCACATAGTTCGCCGAAGAAATCACCAACAAAGCCCACCCCTCAAGGTGCCTTAAGGCTCTCGCATAGCACTGGCTGTCTGGAAATATCGCAATCAAACTCAGGGACTCAGGAACCATTCCCTGAGGAGGAATGTGTTATACCAAGGAGTGCTTCATGTTCAACGATAGACTCAGAAGATGCACTGGACATGAAAATGTTAGAGGATGCTATAATGAACAGTAGTGGCAAAGGTCTGGATAAACCGTCCGCAAAAAGACTAGCAAAGCGCCTCTATTTATTAGATGGATTTAAGCGATCAGATGTTGCAAAGCATCTTAGTAAAAGGTTAGATTTTTTTTTAATTATTATTATTTTTTTTTTTTTAGATAGTATATTAAGCCAATAAGGTAAAGGTTAATACAAAACATAAACAATATTAACAGTTTAATCTGTTGATGTGTTTCTCCAAATTCATTTTTTGAAATATCAATTTGCAGCCTAATTACTTATAACAGATTATCTGGTCATTTTGTATATAATCTTATTTATTCAATACCAATTACTGGATGATCTGTTAAATTTATAATAGTTTGTTTTCACAATCATCCATGTAATTGCATGTACAACTCATCTTAAGTCTCTAAGCATTTAGAATGTTGATTATTAAAACAACAAAGCTTGGCAGTTAAAGACTTAAAAGAGAGAAAGAGCAACTGGTACTTGACTGGTAGTAGCCTGTTATACGAACATATTTTTTGTTTCCAAAAAAACTTTTTTTTGAAGAAAGTTGATGTATATTTAAATAATAATAAATCAAATATAACACAGACGTTGACATAATTTCATGATAATTACTGTAGATTGTCAGTGGATGTACAGTAGAGCATACAGTAGGTTATATTGCAAAAGATATACACCAAAAATGTTGATATCGTATTTCCGCTTCAATAAATTTCTTATACTGAAATTCAATTCATTGTGAAAACACCTTCAACGTGGCTTTCCCCATTTTCCTCTTTTTTTCTAGGAATGATTTTAGCCAAATTGTAGCGGAAGAGTACCTAAATTATTTTAATTTTACCAACGAAAAACTGGATGTTTCTCTTCGGAATTTTTTGAAGGCGATCACGTTAGTTGGGGAAACTCAGGAAAGGGAACGCATTTTGACGCACTTCTCTCGGCGGTATAACGAGTGTAATCCGGGAAAATTCAAGTCGTCCGATACAGTGCATACATTAGTTTGTGCAATGCTATTATTAAACACAGATTTACATGGACAAGTAAGTAAGGATTTTATATCATCTTCAAGATTATTCTGGATTTGTTGCACAAAAAAAAAATGATACGACCAATAAACTATGCTTTCTGAGATATGAACAGTATTTCACTAGGTTTGAGTGATCTTTATGTTCTGCTCTGCTCTATCAAGTCTGTGGTATGCCCATTTATGGTGATGGTGATGTGATTTCATAACCATATGGACAAATATCAGGTATTTGTCACCAAGAAAGCAACAGATTCCTATTGAAGTAGAAGTAGTACAGTAGGTGGTCTTGAGAGTATGATGATGTTTGAGCATTCTCATTCTAAATGTTTTGACACACTAAATTGTTTTTTGTTTTTGCTTTTATTTATATTTTTTTGCATAACCTTACAAGCTTAGTTAATTAACCTCAGTAGTTATGGGCACTTTGTGTAATGCCGTGATCGTAGCGCCACTCAACATGGCATTCTGCCATTTATATTGGCGCTATACAAATCCTTGTTGATTGATTGAGCATGAGGCGCTGTGTAAATTAAGAATTATATTATTATTATAATACAACTTCCTAATGAGGTTGCCTTATAAAATTCTTTGAATGGTGTTATTTTGTTTTCATGTTTGTTGTAGTTATTGTCTTTTTTTCCCTTAATAATGTGTGGTGCTATTCTGGAAAGGCCTGGTATATTGGGCCCAGCTGTCAATTATTGACCAGACTCATAATATCTGGATTTCTACTATTGTAGCTTGATTGGAGTTCCAGCTACCATACCTCTCTTGGTCAGTTGCCTACCAAACCTTCTATCAATACTTGGAGGCTTCTTCCTAGTGATCTTAACGTGTATATCTTTAAAATGTTTTATTTTCAATAGAATATAGGTAAAAAGATGAGTTTACAAGCATTCCAGATGAACTTGGAAAAGATGAACGATGGAGAGGACTTCCCGAAGGATCTTCTGAAACGAATCTACCAATCGATAAAGGTGAACAACATCCAGTGGGCAAAGGGGGAAGCCCAGGAGATAACATTTCAAACTCCACCCAATGGAACTAGAACACTCACATCTAATCCTTTTATGGAGGTAATAAGCAGATCTTAATTATTGTAATTATTATTATCATTCTAATTAATAAGATAAGATACAAACTTTATTTGTCCTGTTTTGTCTATTATAAGTACAATTATTAAAATATATATTAAAATCACAACATAAAATATCAATTATAAGCTGGTTATTACATTATATTTACTTAACATACTAATAAAGGATTTTGTTTCTCCCTCACTCTCTCATTCCTTCTTCATCTCTCCATCCTTTTCTTTGCTTTTCTCTTACTTCTTGCCTTTATACCTCTGTCATCCTTTCTCCCTTTCTTCGTTAGACTGGATTGCAGTCCCTTAATTTTGTCTTAATCAGTGAAAACTATTAAAAATAAATTGATTTTGGCACCAGTGGCGTTCCATATTACTTACTTGCATGGTGTTTCATACTGTTTTTTGGGGGGGTTTTCTACAACATAGAAAGTTCCTCAATATAACCAAACGCTTGTGGAGCTCTGCAAAAATTTCTAACACTAGTCTGACTCTTTTGTTTTTTTCTTCTCTGTTTCACCTCCATCCATTTCCTTCTGTATACCTTCCTTCTGTTCTCCCACTTGCCTCGTTTTCCACTAATTCTTCTTCATATTTTCCATTCCTTCTTTTCAACAAAAATCTCAACCCTTTATGCTCCCTCTCCTTCTTCCTCTCTCCTCATGTTTTCCCTCTCCACATGTCCATTCCGTGTCCATTTCTAAAGACCATCTGCCTATTAATCTATAAGCTGTAAGCCTCCTTCACTATATTTACAAAGGAGACACAAGCCTATTTTTAAACCTTTAAATCTTTTATTAAATTTTATTTTCATTTTATTTCGTTTAGCTTCAATACAAACTTTACTAAATACAAAACATGTAAAAAATAATATAAAAAAAACCCCAACAAAATACATTGAAATAAATATGAGCATATTAAAGTGAACTCCACACCTACCAACAGGAAGCCGACCACCTGCAGAGCAGATAAAGAATTAATAATAACATATGGCAGTGCATCTTCCCATTTATTATTGCTATTGTAATAATAATAGCGAAAATGCAAGTTGTAGTGGAATCATCAATTCAGCTATGTACATCTTTCTGTGTCTCATTCTCATCACGTTCCTAAAAATGAATGCGTAATCGCATTGTTGGTGATGTTGAATTACTTCTGAGTAATTACATTAATTTTACCTTTTTCTGCATATAATTATGCCATATTCAAATAATGTTATAAGAGAAGCCTAGAAGAGGTGGTTAGATATGATATACCTATGTCTATATATGGATATGATATAAAATCATAATACCCATATATGGATGTGATATGGATATAACAATACTTAATAAGTGTTGGATTACTATAAAAATACATCATCTTTTTTTTTTTTTTTATGTTTAGCTTCAGAGCGATCCAAATGCTCCGGTGTTTATGCAAGGGTACATCATGCGTAAAAATATCAAAGAAGTTGATGGCAAGAAGAGTAAGTCTGCGACTAAATCTCTGGCCAAACTGTCAAGTTTAATGTGACAAATATCAGTGTTTTTGCCCCATAGTACAAATTGACATCATTTCATTATGTCCATATATGGGCAAATCACACATATTTGTCATATTTTCAAAGTGGCTTTGGTGGTTTACAGAATTTTTATCATGAAAAAACTTATATTGAGTACCAGCCAATTTAAGAGTGTATGTAGAGTATTTTCTCTTTTTCCCTTGTATTTTTACTGTATTCTTGGGCTGTTGTGAAGCATAAATGCTAATATAGCCCTTATAATATAGTGACGATACTGTGGCAACCTATATGTTACTGATACCGATCCTATGAGTGTGGAAAGTCTATATTTATTTTATTTAATTCTGTATCTTTTATATAGCAATAATTTTTTCACTAAAGCTAATAACTTAAATATACAAAATGAATAATCCAAATGTTGAATTTTATTGTTCAAATCATCTTTTGTATTCTTTATTTACGTATTAGTTTTAAATAAATGAATCATAAAATTTGTGCTAAACATAGGCAGTGTCGTTAAGTATATAAAATAAGTAGTTGATACATTGTTCTCAACACAGTCACTATACCTTTTAATATATAAACAAATTAAATCCTTTGAATATGTGCTACAAAGGGCTTCACACATGATTCATGACTCTGTACGAATTAACAGAGTATCGCGCATTAATAAACATTTATGAATAGAAATGCTTAGCCTGAAGATTAAGTGCATTTGGAATTAAGATTGATTTAAGTTGTTTTTTTAAACCTCATAAGAAAATCAGTTCCTTGTTTTCGTTTGTATTCATCATTATACATTATTTACTGTGCATAAATCTGAAAATAAGCTTCATGAGTAATAACTGTAATTTGCCAGCCAACCAACAACCAACATATTTATAATTTTCATTATGATGTCCGAGTTAATATGTAATATAATTGTAAAATTTTAGATCTAGATATGGATTTATAATGGAAAACCTACTTTTTTAAATATTATAATAATTTTATAATATTTTAATAATTATTTTGATTCACAATTGGAACATAACCCCACTCCTGAGGTCCTGACAGTGGTGGAGCCCAGGGGTGGTGAATCGGTGCAACAAAAAAGTATTTAATTTATTTCCACGTTTGGGGATGCCTCAACCTAAAATACCGTTGCTATTGAATATGAAAGAAATTAATTAAATATATAAAATAAACATTGGTTAAGAATTGCATTGAAATATATAGAAGCATTACACAAATAACAGTAAATATTTTAAGAATGTGATAGTTTTGAAATAATGGTATTGCTGTGAAATAATGATGTTGGTGAAAAATAAATTGCCTAATACCAGATTTAGATATTTCTTAAAAGAAATTTAGACATACATATGAAGTCAGAATTGCTAAGAGGAAATGAGAAGCCGTGGGTCAGTGAGAGTTTGTCTCTCGTTGGCATAGGTCATGCCAATCATATACGATAAGTATTCATCATAAAAGGTTACATTAATTATTAGACTAAGGCTTCTGGTGTCCTCAAAATCAACTTTCAATCACTTTAAAAGTCCTGTCCAGACACTCAAATTTTATTTGACAAAAAAACTGTTGTGTGCCCATATATAGTCATGATGTGCCTATATATGGTCATAATGTGATGTCATCGACCATATTTAGGCATGTCACATGTTTTTGTCAAAAAAAAAAAATCTTGCTAACTGTTGTGTGTTCAACCTAGTAAGTTACCAGCCTTCATTTGAATTGAAAATTAATTGAGCGAACTATTTCTTAGTAAATTAACAGACGTATACAGACTTAATATAATTCTTTTGCATGGAGAACTTTAAATTGGTTAGTAATCACTTTAAGGGTTTTGGTAGTAAATCAGTGAAAAGAGAATTATTTTGATTTGTATTCCATTGAAAGTTATTAATTATTTAATACTTTTCAATGAGCTATATTTTATTTTTTATTGGATTTTTTAAGCCCTGTCAAAACTATAAAATATATGTGACATGCCTTAATATGGTCGTGAATGCATCACATTATGACCATATATAGGTACATCATTTAAAAAATGTGTACCCTGATTTTTAAACCAAAAAAGTATAATAAAAATAATAAAACACTTCCAGTGACTAGAAGTGTTTCTATTATTTTTCGCTGTAAGCTGATGGGTAGACAATTTTTTTAAATACACTAATTTCTATGTTCAAGTTGATAACTTTTATGTTACTTTAAAATGGGCAAGTTAATTTAAAAAAAATATTTTTATGATTGTTTTGGTATTTAGCATAGGACAATACATCTTTAAATAAGCAATTTAATTTTGTAATGATATTACATACACCTTGGAAGGGAAAGCTGTGGCTCATAATATTCAACTATTATTAAGTCCTGTTCAAACTATCAAATTCTTTTTGACAAAAACATGTGATATGCCTAAATATGGTCATGATGACATCACGTAATGACCATATATAGGCACATCATGGCTATATATGAGCATACAACAGTTTTTTGTCAAAGAAAATTTTATAGTCTGAATACAGACTAGAATGGGTACTAATGTTTTAATTGATTTTGTTGTTGGGCTTTGTTTTTTAACCACATAGATTATACATTCAATACCAATTCCTTGAATATGGATTTCATAATGGTCATGCATTATTGAAGTTTTTTTCCTTCTGATTTGATTTACTCTTAATAATCCTGATGTTACTTGAAGGTTTACAGAATTAATTAAGCATCAACCATTCCACTGCCCTTTATAGATTTCAGCACAAAACATGTGAAAACAACTCCAAATCGAAAATGAATATACTTGTTGAAACTCTGTAATGTGACATTATTTCCTGTCTTACAGCTCCAAAGGGCAAAAGGTCATGGCGTATGTACTATGCAGTATTAAAAGGTCTTATTCTGTATTTGCATAAGGTAAGAGGGGAAGACTTGGGCTGTTGAGTAACTTATATTTGCTATGACCTTGAAATATGTGAGATTTGTGGACTAAGTTTATGTGTTTTTGTCGCTGTTTAACTGGATTGCATGTTGGTCTTTAATTACAGACTATTGCCATGGTTTCAGGAAAATAGAATTAATTAAGCTTAGATGAAATAGTCAATTCAGAATATATCATCATAATAATCATACGCACAAATAATTAAGCTCCATGTTTCTATCATGTGATATGTCTTACCCATCTTTAGTTCATCCCATGATCCTTTTCACCTTATATGTATTTGGTAATAATAAATACAGTTGTATTCAGCTGATATTGGAACCCAAAATCCAGGGGGAAAAAAATCAAATTTTTATATGAGAACACACCCAGTGAGTAGGATATTAAAGATTAAATTTTCCCATCCAATCCAAGGGAGAACACCAGCTAGGCCTTGGGTAGAATATTTAAGATTACATTTTTCCATCCAATCCATGGGAGAACACCAGCTAGGCATCACAGCTTAATTGATAAAGCAACAGATTGGTAATCTAAAATTCTTGGATTTGTATCCACTATACATATCAATGATAGATTTATCTTCATCAACTTAAATATCATTTATTGAAAATTGGTGTTCACCACTGCTGCACAATTTTGAATAATACTCACTTCACAAGAGACAAAACGTTATATGGGATGCGTGCTAAATGTAACAAAAACTTCCCAAGATATTTCTACTAAAATCGTCATTTTCTTCACAACATTTGAACTTTATTCTTGCTGACATTTGAACCAATTGGCATGCAAACGTTAAAGATACATGTGACGCCTTGTGAGCATGCTCAAAGATCCACGCTAAATATGTTAGGAGTGTCACACTCCTCTTAACTGACTTTTTTTTCACGAAATGCAGGCTAACCTGACACAAATGCAAATGTTTATGGATGCAATGCAGCAAGGAAGAAAGCTATATTTCCTCTAGCAAATCTCGTGTAAAGTTTGTCTCAAGTGAATTGGGTATTAATCTTCTTCTCTTCACCTGATAGCATGTACTCTTTGTATATTATTGTAATGAATTTAGTAATTTAATATTATTGAAGTATTTATTAAACAGTGTTGTAATTATAAAAGGGTGTTTCTGCTTTATGAAATAGAATATTAATGGTTGGGTGTAGCGGATAAAAAAGAAAATTGAAGTTTGGAAATAGGTTTAATGAAGTAATTTACAGATTCTCCTATAGGCAGAACGATAGAAGATGTAGTTTACCTTGGATAGGAAATCTGCATGGGGGATACTGTAGGGTTATTACAATACTTGCCTTCTCATCTGAAAGTAGTCCCAGCTTTCCTGATAAGATATATTTAAACAACGTTTTATACCATAACATTTAGTACTCTGCTCGTTATATCAAATGATAATTCAATTCCTTAATGATGATATCATTGTAGTCATCAATCAATCAAGCTATGAATAATTCAATTATTAATCAATCAATTTTTTATCCTCCTTGAGGCAATTCTAAAACAAAACAGAAAAGACATAATTAAAACGATATAATATATACAAATAAAAAGGATAAGTTGTGTACCTTAAATACTTATGTCTTCTGGATTTATCAAACTTGTTTGGAAAATAATAAAAATCTTCTTTTCTTTGCTTTAAATCCATGCTTTTTCTTAAGTCAAATTTCTCGCTCATACATTTCAAACATATTTTCTAAAATCATGTCTTGAATTTAAGATGAGAAAATATTTTGCTTAAGATAAAAATTTCTATTATAACTTATTGCACTAGCAGTGGACAGTGTTGGATTACATTTGAAAGTTGTTTTCCAAACACTGCACTGAAAAGATTACTTGGAAATGCTCGTAAACTTTCAGTAAGCATGACAACAGGCCAACATGCAAAAATACAAGCCCAACATCTTGAAATGAAGTCACTGTCACCATGAATAGTTTGTGATGCAGCCAATTCAGTGCCTAACCTCATGGAATAAGCAAGACTGCATAACCTCATGGAATAAGCAAGACATCGTTTTATGTTTTTTTAAAAAGCTGTATTTGATAAATTGCAATGCTATGCTTCACTAAGTCAAACTGATCCAACTCTTCTGTCTCATTAAGAGTTGATTTAACAGTTGATTTAAAAAAAAGTAAATTTTTCTAAAATTCTAAAGGGTGGAGTCTAGGCCCAGTTTTTTAGCGCAAAGGAAATGAGAGTATGCTACTCCTTTGGATAGGACGCTCGTCATAATAACAGTAATAAAAATCACACACAGATAAACTGCACGGAAGAAATACATCTTGCCACGCAGATGCAGCTCAAAATAATAACCATATACCTCAATTCTTTTCCCATAATCTTCCAAAAAGCCATTAACAATAGACAGGTCATATTCAATCTCTATAGGATTTTAGTGTGGAGGAAACACTAGCAGAACAAAAAGGTGATAGCAGCAATGCAACGGATCGTGTAAGAACGTCTCATCTTCAAAAAAAACTATTTCTTTGTTGTCTTCCACTATTTGTCTAACAATGGCCTTTCAAATATGCACAATTATCTGCCGCATTTGCAACTAATACTGTGGTTTTCTTTGCAATTTAGTCACTCATTGTTAAATGGTACATCACTTTAAAGTATACATGATTACTGTAGTTATAATCATAGTTCTTCATTTCAGGTTGAAGTCATACTGTAGTCTCTAAGCTTGAAATATTATATTATTTTATTAGTTAACAAGTTCTCATAATCTCGAAAGTTCCAATGAGGTCAGTATAATAGAGGCAGTGGAGCTACAAAAAAATCTATTAATCAAACAACTATTAATCAATCAAATAAGATAGTATAATAAATACTCCAAGTATCGAAATCAACTATTAATTAATCAGCCTCATGAGGATAGTAAAATAGAGGCAATGGATCTCAAGTAGATCCATTAATCAGTTGGGTGTTTCTAGAACTCCTCATGAAGGCAGTATAATATAGGCAGTAGAGATAAAAAAGATCTATTAATCAATCAGCCAAGTGTTTCTAGAGCTCCTCATCGGAGCTAAAAATCCAGAAAACCATATAAAACCAAACCATATAAATAGGATAAGCCTATAAATATCAATAACATGATAAAATTACATTTATTTAAAACTGTAATATTTTATTACCCCTTCTCAAATATGTTTAATGAGTTAACTATTATTAATTTTGACTATCTATAATGATAGTACTATTTTTGAATAAATAATTCAATATAATTCATGAGAAGCACAAACAATTTATTTATATGATATGAATTCAAAACAGAAAAAATGTTTAATTTATTTTTTTTTAAATTTGAAATTTGAAACCACATCGTAAGAGGATTTTTAACTCAAGAGCAACAGTAATGTGTCACACAGCCATGTGATATCCAATAATTTAATTAATATTGTCCTCAATGTATATATTTATTGATATGGTTATTGCAAATTTTAGTTATAAATCAACTCATGACTCTCATAATGAATAGCATGTGACATTGTTTTTCAAAATCGAAAACCATTTAACAAAGTTATGACATTTTTTTCATTTGGTATTCAATTGTAATAATTTGTGCTCTTTTCCTCTCCACGGTAGTTTATCATTTTTTTTACCATTTTAACTTCATTTTTTTTAATTTCCCTGCTTTAATGTGGTGCACTTTTGTTTGTTTATTCGGCTGAAAATATAGAAATGCTTTGCAAATAAGAAATATGTGCCTTTTCTTAAAAGTGTAAATAGCCATTTTGACATACTTCTCATCCCCATATTGTCTGTCAGTTGAAAATCCTTTTAACATCCATCCTAGCAGATTTAAGCTTTGTCTATACAGTACTATCAAATTGTATGCAACAAAAAAACTGTGATATGCCCATATATAGGCACATAACATAAATTTGTCACATAAAATGTGATAGTGTCGACAGCTTTATCTCTACATAGGTCATCTGCTATTTTTTGGTCCACCCTTCACCTTGCACCCTTGACCCTTGACCTTTCAATAATATTTTCTGTCCCATCCTGTCTCCGATTCTTAAATCTTCCAACATGTCCTTTGCCATTTGGGTTCCAGTCCTTCTTGGGGATTCTTGTTGAGGGGCATTCATATATCGCTATTTATTAAACTATGCTTTAATGTTCCTTCTGGAATGTAAATCAAACTTAATCAACTTACCAGTCAGAATAGGGCCACCAATACATACTTTTCCCACACCCATGTTTACATACTGTCACTTCTGTAATAGTTTTAAAGCTCTAAAGCTATCACTGATTTTCTGCGATATATAGACACAATGTGCCTATGTATGATGGTCATGATGTGAAAATGCACAATTCGTCGGGGAGGAAAAAAAATTATATGTATTTTCTACATATTAGTAGACTATAAAATCAATTATATAAGCCTTTGAAACCCCTAAATTGTCAAAATTCGCCCCCAAGGCCACAAGGCCCCAAAACCTTTTAATTGAAGCTCGACCACGCCCCTCCCCCTCCTGTCGGGCAAATCCTGGCGTCACCCCTAATTATCACAATAGCAATTTGAATGAATATTTAGAATGATTTCCTGTTTCTCAATTCAGTTCTGCAAACTGCCATGCTTTTTTGCTCTAGTAAATAATAAATTTTAAATCTAACAAAACATTTTTGTTTAATCAAATACTTGTTAACACGGAATGACACCTGTCAAAAATGATTTACCTTGTCTTAATTATTAATATTAATATATTTATATATATTTGTTACTTTTATACAGAATTACTTAAAATCAGCCAATGCTATAAAATCTATAAGTGTAATGGTCGTCGGGTTTCGATTTTTTGTCTCATAGTATTGTTGTCATGAAAGGAATTAAAGCAGTCCTGAAGCAGATTTCTTAATGAGCCACCATTACTAATGTGAGGACTTCCAAATCTTAATTACGCTGCTAATGGCGTAGTGTCCAACCATTTTCGACATCATCAGTTAAAAAATGCTATTAACATCAATAAAAGTCAATAATTTTGCTCTCGCTTTTACTCTGGTTAACAAAATGTAGCGAGATACTCCTGCCATAATTATGTCCTTAGGACTTTACTGTAAAGTACCTCATCCTGCGGTGGGGATGCAAAGCCTTTGGTCTTTTTAACGTAATAGCTACTTTGTAGAAGGTCTTAGAACTATTTTTGGATTGTTCCCTTCACCAACTACAAATATATGTAGATTTTGTTTGATGTAGATGTACTGTCTATGGTGAAAAATCTAGAAAACTCTCAAAACATCAACTAAGAGATTGAATTAATAATATAAGTATAGAATATGTTGTTATATAAATGAGCCTTTGAGACAAGTATCAAAGCAATACAGTTATTGTTGATTTTATGGTAAGTAATGATTTTTCTGGTAAAATCAAGGTCTACGTACTATAACTTCTATGGTTTCTACAGAACTTCAGACTATTAGTTACGCTTACTCTTAATAGTGGGTTTAAGTCCGTAGTAGTAGTAGTAGTAGTGCAAATGAACCTAGTAGTCAACCTACTATACAGTACTATTAGCTTATAATGTTTTGTCTTATTCCTAGGTCTAGTATAGACTTACAGTTATTATATCTATTCTTAAATCTTTAGTTTAGAGTTACAACAAATCCAACTCCGCTTCCTGTCAGCGCTAGATGACGTGACACCGAGAATTGAGAAACTGCCATTTTAAAGCCTGCCCTCTTTAGTTTTCCTTCATAGTACTTATATTGACTTGTCGCATGCTTGAATAAGCATAAAATCCTTAATTTTTCCCTTTTGCAATTTAATATCAAAATTCTTCGTGTCAGTCTTCAAATTATTTTTTTATAATATAAAATTTCATCAAAATAACCCTGATTTTAATTATTATCACAATTTATTTTTTATACACATTTTTCATCAAAATTGCATTTTTTTATCTATTTTTTTTAATATTGAGTATCATAATGTTAATGATTATAATAATAATTCATTTTTTATAAAATTATTTCATCAAAATTGCATTTTTTTATATTGTGCAACATTTTCCTAATAATTAGATGAATACATTAATTTAAGTTACTCTCATCTAATAGCTAATAATTATCTGCTGCAAATTTGAACTGAAATGTAATCTAAAATACGATCATGCCCTAGTTGTAAGCCAGGCCTCAGAAACGAGTACTCAAGTTTCTGTAACATGCCTGCAAAATATTCTAGCATAAATGAAGTGCTTTTTTTTTCTAACAATTACAAACTTTTCATTCAACTTTTGAAGAAATAATTATTTCATAAACTTTTTCATTTTTATCACAAATACTTAAAAATAATTTGGTAAACCATGCTCTTATTTTAGGATAAATAGTATGGTTTAAGCATTCATTTTTACCTGCGTATTGTATTTCTTAATTGTAGCTTCTATACAGTGCTTTTATGTAGTGATTAATACTATGTGTAATAATAATTAATGGTATTATAAAATATGTAAGTATTCTATATAATTGTTTAGTATGATATACTGCAAAGATGATTGTAAATATCACATACTATTGTTAAACCGTTTGTTTTTTTTATTTTTGTATATATTTCTCTCATTTGATATGTTTTGATCTATTTCGTCAAAAGTCAAATATTTATTTTATTTAGTCGGACATTGCATCCCAACTAAATTTCCACAAACCTAAGGAGTCACATAGCCTGCATCATTGCTTAGCAACCAAGGATACAGAATATAGTAAAAGAACGAATGTATTCCGAGTAAGACATTCTGATTGGAGCGAATATCTCACACAGTGTTCGTAAGTACCATCAACATTATCAGGAACCTGCTTTGATTAAACACATTATGTACTACATATTATCAATTACTGTATATACTGGCGTATAAGACAAGGCTTAAAATAGCAAATTATGATCGAAACACAGGAGGTCGTCTTATATGCGCAACATACAAATTTTAGATTTTTTTAATCATGTTTTTCTTTTGTGCGGATCGTCCGTAACATGTTAATTTACTACTGCATTTAATCTACTAAAATGTTAGTATGAAGGAACGTAATTTGAAATACGGGGAAATAACATTTTAATGAACATTTCAATTCTCGTAAAATGGTATTTGAAAGATTAGCCCTGCATTTGGCTCCGTTTTTAGCCGGCTAGATGCAGTATTAAGATCATAAAGAACAGCAAAAAGTAAGAATTCTGACAGTGAAACATATAAAAATCGTCAAAAGATCTTCTCAAACTCTGGTGTTGTTTTATATGAGGGTCGACTGATATGCAAATATATACGGTAATAGATTCCATGTGAACCTGCATTAATGCATATTATATCTGATCTTTCGAAACTGAGTGTCCTGCACTTTCTCTTATTTTGATTGGTAGTGTTGTATCTCTCAGTGTCAAGTAAACTAATTATTTCACTGTTCTTTCAGGGATGCTAATGAAGTGCAGTTGTGGATGCAAGCCTTCAACATAGCAGCGGCAACTTTATCCACTCCACCGCTACCAGCGGGCTGCGGGTCTATGAGACGCTTCACTCGCCCCCTTCTTCCATCCTCCTCTTCCAAGCTCAGCAGAGTAGGTCACAGTTCACAACAGATGCCTTAGCATTTGGATATTTGATAAAGATGATATTTGTATCGCACTTTCCACAATTTTTTTTAAAAAGGGCTTCTGACTATAACCCTTACCATTGGATAGTAACAATAATACTGTAATAATAATCACCTTGTAAAATGATTTGTTAGCCTGAAGCCTTGTTTCTATTGAATTGATATACGCGATGATGATCAGTCGTTCACACAATAAAAACCAACACAACATCCAAAATATTTACCATGAACATAAACCTACCAAACCTGCTTAGACCAGATGCAGGATCACCAAGCACATTACCACCTTGTTAGCCAGTAATTTAAAGCAGAGAAGTTGGATGCATCTGAACCCTGAAGAGGTTATATACATCAAAACTCATCCAAATATGAGGCTTACCATCTCAAATGCAGCATCAGTGAACAAAAATGAAAACTATTGCAGCTTCTCTGTACCAAAGTCTACAATACTGCCACTTTCTTATGCTAATTACTTAGCTTAACATTTTGGGATGTCATGCCTCATATGTCTGTGTATACAAACACACTCACGATTCTTAACTGCAATACACTCATGATTATCAATGTCTATAACATTTTTTAGGCAGAGCAACTTCAAAATCATGAGACCAAGGTTGCTGAGTTGGAACATGAACTAGAGGAGCATCGTAGTTACCCTCCTGATAAAAGCGCTCGAGCAGCTGTACTTAAGGACTGGGATGATAAAAGGGAGTATTTAGAGTATGAGGTAGGCCTCATTTTGTTCTTGCACTCATTCATCCAGTAATTTTTGCTATACTTTTATTCTAATGGTTTCCTCACTATTTTAAATAGACTTTTTAAAGAGGACTTGGGATAATAATGCAATTTCTCTTTAGTTACTGTACAAACTGAACTACAGTACCAGATCATTAATATACACTTGGCATGTGTATAAGACAATTTTTTCTCAATATACCCTTTGTTACTTATGAATACAACACAATGTTTGAGAGTGCCACCGGTCTTAAATGTTTTAAAATAAATTATATTGCTTAATATTTAACTTGTAAATCACATATTAAACTTGGTATCAAGGATATTACCATTTCCTGGTCACTTGTGAAAAGCAATTACTGTTCAAAAATACCTTACAAAAAGTTAATATTTTAACTTGTTCAAGAATTTCTTGAATTTAATTAAAAATACTGACAGGCTTATAAGAAGTCATTCAACTTTGCCTCATAAACTCACAAACGTTCTTTTACTCTACATTTTTCAGATGACCAGATTTAAGACGTATGTTTACCTGCTGCAGTCGAATGTCGGCAACCCTCTCCTTTCCATGCATGCCTCTGCCTCAAGTACCCCCTCCCCGATAACATCCTCCGTGTCGTTGAAGAAACCCACCTCTCACTCCATGTCGCAGGCAGATGACGTACAGAGGCGAGCACCGAATACTAAGGTATATAGAAGTCTCTCAGATCGCTATAGCTACCGAATGGCGATTTATAAAACTCAAGATCTAGATTAACAAGAAATTAAATATTTAACATATTTATATAACTATTATTATTATATAAATATATATAATTATATATCCGCTGCCAAACCCTGCACATCTGCAGCACTGTTGCTTTTTGCACAAAATATATTTTTAATTTTTATGATTATTTTTGTGTTTATTTTTATAAATTGATTACCTCAGTTTAGGTACCAGGGTGATGATATTTATTTGCTTTTTATTCAGTTGTAGCAATATTACGAAAACTTATAATTTAAGATATACATGCTAAGTAATCCGATGGTCATAGGTAGATATGAGTTTGACCATGCTACCTATCTATCTTGTGGCGTGAATGCGGTGGCATGAAACTACGAGAATATACATCGGTATGGATAGGTTGTGTATTACATGTACACTGATGTAGTATGGATAGGTTTTTGCAGTACATACTCTTCATATTGCATACTAACACCTATCCTCAAGTTATTGTATTTGCAGTCTGTATGCTTCAGTAAATACACAACAGTGCAATTTTTTCCTGTACTGTAGCATGCTACTTTTACTGTATTGATGTCTTTTTCTGTACTCGATTACTCTACCTAAATATTTTGCTAAAATTTCAAATAATTTTCTCTTTTATTAAGGAAGAGTATTTTTATTTTTGTTCTGTTTATGTCATAACATCATTTTTTTCCTATTATTGCATAAATGTTTAAATGCAGAAAAAGATCATTATTAACATTTTTACAGTTAACTATTTTCATATTATATTCATATCCTAAATAAAGCTTAAACTTCTTTTAATAAAAGCAGATGATTAGAAAAAAATAATCAATCCTTGTAGTGATTACAGTAGATTACACCTTGATCATTTTGAAGGCTTCCATGATTTGCTTAAATTATTCAAAAATAGCTTTAAACAGACTTTGGGGAGAAATTGTGCAAAAAAAATGTTACGCCTTTTAAACTAATGGTAGTAATTGACATTATGTATCGGATACCCAATATTAATTATAATATTCTAGCACATGTTATATGCAAGTTTACTGCAAACCTTAATCAAAGCATTAATTATACTTGGCAGATATAGGCTTGTATTTAAATCGTCGTTGGCTCGAAACTTGTCAAATTTTTTTTCTTACTATTCAAACTCTAAGTCCCAGTATAAGATTTACCTTAGAAAACATACCTGTGCCCTTATGATAGAGATAATAATAGATAATAATAGAGATAATAATAGATAGTAATAGAGATTATATTAATAATACTGTAGTAGATTATGATAAGAGATAATAATTACTAGTTTAAGTTTTATTTCAAAATATCATCATTGTAGCTTTGCAGCTAAATTACGAATGATACATTACAAACAACCTGGGTCTATACATTGCACAAAAATTTAAAAAC